>NC_134354.1:599308342-599448342 GCF_048569485.1 Anomaloglossus baeobatrachus | reverse complement strand
AAATCCTTACAGATTATTTTTGGTGTGTTTTTTTAACTGTACACTTGCCGGGTTAGTCATGAGGGTGTTTGGTAGATGCTTGTTTATTACTAGCCCCTGTCAATTTACAGCTAACATCAACCCCCTCAAAAAATTACCCCAAAGCCACTGTACCAGGGTGATCAGGGAGTGGATGCACCACTTCTGAGGTGGCAGTAGGCTTATACTTTTAGGCTGGGAAAGGTCAAATAATCATGAGCCTTCATACCCTGATAATACCAGCTTTGAGCTGTTTGCATTACCTTGGCTGGTTGCCAAAAATAGGAGGGATCCCATGCCATTTTTTTTAAAACATAACAATAATTCATTTTTAAAAACTGGTATGGGATCCATTCTATATTTTAATAAGCAGCCAAGGTAAAGCTAACAGCTGAGAGTTGAAGCCCCCAGCTGTCTACTTTACCTTCACTGGTTATCAAAAATAGGAGGGAGCCCAAGTCATATTTTTTAATTTATTTTGTTTATAGCAGCGTACAGGCACCTTCCCTATGCAATAAAGCATTTTAATTGGCTGCACCCTTTCAAAAAACTTTATTAGCATACGAACAGCACCCAAACTTGGACATAGACTTTTTTTTTAAAAAAAGTCTGTGTTCGAGGTACAAACTTTAAAGGTCATATTCGCTCATAGTTACTATGATCTAACTTTCTACCTGTCTATCTATCTATCTATCTATCTATCTATCTACTCTATATTACTACTAGTATATTACCTATCTAAGCATTAATCCTTATTCTCTTCACAGAGATGTGTCACACTGATGCTGCTTAGGTGCAGATACTACACATATAAAATGCTCAAAAAAGAAGCAAAAGTCGCTATTCTATATGAATGTAAATGACTACATGTACCCTTCTGCCACCACCAGGGATCTCAGACTGCTGTCAGACTGGCCTATTTCTAAGCAACCAAATGAAAGAGGATGGAAAGTTACCAATGAAAAAAGCAGAAAGCTGGCTTAGAGATGAGCCACAACTCAATAGAGGAATAGAAATAAGCACTGGAGTGGAAATAAAATGTGCTGTAACATACAGAAGAGCCACAGAATTAGGGAATCAGCTGAAAGAATGTAACAACAGAAAATGACACAGTCGGGTAAAATAAACAACCAGCTAAGAGCAAGGCAACATTAACTATAAAATCCTGACCTGTGCAGTAAGTAAAGCAGCACAGGAGGGTTCTTTACTTGTGACCGGTGTCAGAGTGAGTTAAAACACCATAGACAAAAGAGAAAAGCGTAAAATTCACACGTATGAATATACAGTGGAAATAAAATGTCTACAGACCCATGTTAAGATGACAATTTTTGTCATGTGGTTGTGTTCACAATTAGCTAATCACATTTGAACAAATGTTAAATAATAGTCAGCAAATAGTCTTCGTTTAACCCCCTTCACAACCAATGATGTACTGGTATGTCGTAGGTCGTGTCACTCCCGTTTGTCTCCACGCACATGGTGGCTGATCTGATCAGCCAACATGTGCAGCTAACAGGCGCTGGCAGATTGGACAGCCAGCGACACTTGTTAACTAGTCATATCCAGTTGTCAATCAAAGTGAGATTTAACGGGCACTGGCGGGGAGAGAACCAATACCAGCTCCCATTGGCGACTTTCATAGGAAGACCACACAAGCTATCATAGTATCACAGCTTCAAGTCCCCTAAGGACTGGTAAAAACAATAAGAAGTGTAAAAAAAGTATAAACAAATAAAAAAAAAATACTTCCATATATTTGCCACATTCAGAAATGCCTGATCTATCAAAATATAGTGAACATGGTAAATAACAAACCACAAAAGCTATTGTACAATTGCAGTTTTTTTGCAATTTCACCACACTTGGAATTATTTTTCAATTTTCCAGTACAATATTCGTCAGAATGAATAGTGTCACTCACAAGTACAACTCATCCCGCAAACCAACAAGCCCTAATTTGGCTATATTGATAGAAAAATAAAAAGGTTATAGCTCTTTGAGGAAAGGGAGGAAAAAGCTAAAACAAAAAATTGAACATTGGTGGTGGAAGGGTTAAAGGGAATCTGGCACTAGTTTTTTTTGCTATGTAAGCTGAGAGCTGTATGATGCAGGGATAGAGACTATGATTCCAGCAATGTTTCATTAACATGGCTACTTATTGCAGTATCAATAAAATCAGCGTTTAATTAGCAGGAGATTATCACTAGAGGACTAGTTGTCTATTGCCATGTAATGCTTTTACTCTGTATAACCTCACCCCCAAAACCGATTAGAAGCTTTTTTTTTCCATGTACAGTATGCACAGAAAGCTGCCAAACAGTAGGGCAAGTTATACAGATCATAACAATCAGACAACTTGTGGATGTGCATCAGAGAAAACAGTGCCTTTATCAAAATGACAGCATGCAGACCAGTAAGTGACACATCGCTGGAATCAAAGTGTCTGTTCATACATCATGCTTCTCTAAGATTTCCTAGCAAAAACTTGGTAAGTTTAGTGAGATTTTCCTTACATGTTTTGAGTTGCATTTTACTGCACAAGCAATGGTCTGTAAACAGCTTACAACACAGTAAAGGGTTCTCACTGTTGAAAGTTATCAGTTAGTAGAAGGGCACAAACTTTTTTTTTACAAGGTATTAAGTATACCATGGAATACTGTAAGGCTAAGTTCACACAGTGCATCTTTTTTAACCACAAAGAAGCAGTATTTTTGGCCCCAAACAGAGGACAAAAAAATGCACCCGTGGCAAAAATGCATCAAAAATGCACACGATTTTAACGCTTTTTTTTACCGCATTTTACCCAAAATCTATTGACTAGAAGGGCTCAAAAATGCTGGAAAAACACAAAAAGAATGGACATGCTGCATCCTCAAAAACAAAGCCAAGATGTAGCCAACAAAAAGATGCACTGTGTGGACAACAAAATAGAAATCTCATAGACTTTGATGGGAGAAGGAAATGCATGCATTTAGGAGCATCTTTGTGACCTTAAAAAAACGCAACAAAAAATGCAATAAAAGATGCACTGTGTGAGCATAGTCTAAAGACGTGGCTTTAATTTGGCAAAGCAATGGCATTAGCTTGAATATGCAAGGAAAGACCTACTGGAATAGCTGAGCTTTACATGGAGTTATTCAGATTCAATGGAGATGATGGCAACGATGTGCAGACTAATATTTAGCACGAGTTTATATCCACTGTATATACCTTAGCTTTCCAGCAGCTATTGAGAAGGATGTACAACTCTTAACAGCAATAGCTGCAGGGAAGGAGTGGGACACTTTCAGACTTATTTTGACAACTAGTAAATGAGATGTGAGATAAAGGTGGGCTTCACTATGTACCGTCTTAATTAGTATAATGAATTGCTATATTACAGCTGATCAATCTTCCATCTACTTTGACAGTGAGGCAGCTAATACCGGGGGGGGGCTGGCGGAGATATTAAATGAACAAAATGAAGGAGAGGGGATTCATCAATCCCTAAACATTATTCAGAGCAGTGGGTATTTGCTCTAAAAAGTTGCTATCTATTACCATTTTACACTGGCCTTGCCCCATTGTAAAAAAAGTGGATCTCAGCAAGATAAAGGGACAATGACAATTCTGTCATAATGAATTTACTATAACTAACAGCAGAAAATGTACATAGCTGTTAAAATCTACAGAACCTCATAATTGGCAAAAGAACTGTATTTTCTGGTGCATAGATAGCTTCAAAATGTGAAAACCCATTAGAATAGTTACACTTCTTAATAAACTCGGCCCACCTTATTCCAGCCTTTTTTTCAAAAATGGCATGTGAAATACCAGTCTTGATTGTATGTTTATATCCCTCAAGGAAGTATAGTCCGTGCTGCAGGATGATCCCAATGTTATAACCAACAGAATAGTCAACAGAAAAGGATCTAGAGCTGGAATCAGGAGCTGATCAGAAAGTGTCACCTGGAACATGGACATAAGGCATTTTTCACACGTCCTTCTCTCCGGTACGTGTTTGGTCCTTTTCCTCACGTACCAGAGACACTGGCACACGTAGACCCATTAAAATCAATGGGTCTGCGCTTACGTGTGTATTCTGCCATGGACCGTGTGTACGTGTGGAGCAAACGTGTGTCCGTGTGCTCCACACGTCAACATGTCCGTTTTACTCCGGCATCTTGGGTGTCACCTGGAATGCAAACGGACCACACGGAGGTGTTCCGTGTGACACGTGCTGGAAAAAACACACGTGTCTGAGAAAAAAAACTTTACTCACCTTCTCCAGCCTTCCTGTCTCTGCCACTGCTGTCACTTGCTTCCGACCGCCGCTCATTATGCTCATTGCATATTCACTTCACTGTGGCCGGAAGCTGCAGCAGCGGGGAGTCGGCAGGACCAGAGACCAAAGATCAGCACCAAGGACAGCGACGCCAGGAACAGGTGAACAGAAAGTTCCCGTTCTCCGTGTGTTATAATGGATAATACACAGAGAACACACGTGTGCCATAAACACGGCTCACGCAGGGCAATACGCACCTTTGACACGTCCGTGAAAAACGTGCGTGATTTTCATGAACATGTGAAAGAGGCCTAAGGAATAGTCAACACAAAAGGATCTAGAGCTGGAATCAGGAACTGATCAGAAAGTGGCACCTGGAACATGGACACAAGGAACAAATGAAGATTGGGAAGCAAGAAGACAGGAGGAACCAAAGAGGGTTTGGAACCAGAAATACATACAACAGAAAAAGAGCAGGATCTCAAACCAGGAATACAAATACCAGGAACAAATTAGCAAAATGAGCCACAATTGTAAGCATATTAAAGGAACATAAAGTGTGATCTATAATGGAGCTGGGATCATCAATCAGAGAGCAAAATAAACACCACTTGGAGCACTGCAGGAAAATGCTAATTAAATAGACTATACAAATAGCAGACAAAACAAGGTGGCAAGAAGCAGGGTTCAGAGAAGCAAAGGATTAGATGGACCCTTACAGGAATATATTGTGAATGTATGCTAAAATAGGCACTGATTTAAACAACTAGCTGGGTTAGGTCGGTCTCATATATTGTACATTCATAGTCTGAGTGCAGACAGTGATGCCTGGACCATCCATGGGTCTCCATACTGCCACTGCCTCTCAAGCACATAAGATGTTGTTGAGTAGACTCTTACCCATTTTAGACATTGCTTTCTGAACTCAAATCATGATTTTTGGACATGTCAGACTGGCCTAACCCAGCTAGTTCTGATATATGCAGCAAAGTTTGATAAGGGAATGATAAGCAGCTATGCTGCAACAAAACTCAACATCTAGGAGAATTAAGTTGCATTGGTTATGTGGTAAAGCGTCAGTGCAATATAGCAACAACACAGATCTGAATTACGTTCAGAACTGCAGGACTGCATATAAAGTACAAACAGAGCAGACTGAATTATTCCACTTGACTAAAATGGGATCCCTACAACAATGTGTGGGGAGGACACGAGAAGCATGGCAAAGTGGTATAGTTGCCATGATGGTGCTGAAACCCGAAACTGTGAGGAACACCATAAACAGTTATGTACAGGGGCTGGCAAATTACAGCCTGGGGGCAAACACAAAGCATTAGCCTATGAATGTAAGTCCATCCTTAGAGTTTGTTCACACACTGCGTTTTCACTACATTTTCAAGGGTAAAAAAAACATAGCACTTTACAGCACCAACAGAGTCAATTAGATTACTGAAATCTCACGCACACACTGCTTAAGGGGGCTTTACACGCTGCGATATCGCTAATGATTTATCGTCGAGGTTACGTCGTTAGTGACGCACATCCGGCGTCCTTAGCGACATCACAGTGTGTAAAACTTAAGAGTGATCTGAAACTATCAAAAGAGGGCAAAATTGTTTGCCGCGGAGAGGTCATCCTGAAATAAAAAATCGTTTTCTGCTTTCTAGCAATGTTGTTTATCTTTCCCGCGGCATCACACATTGCTGTGTGTGACACCGCATGAGCGATAAACATCTCCTTACCTGCCTCCACCGGCAATGCATTAGTAAGGAGGTGGTCGGGATGTTTACGTCCCGCTCATCTCCGCCCCTCCGCTTCTATTGAATGGCTGCCGTGTGACGTGGCTTTGACGCTGCACGACCCGCCCCGCCCCCTTAGAGGCAGTTCGCTGGCCAGAGCGACATCGCAGAGCAGGTATGTGCGTGTGACGCTGCCGTAGTGATAATGTTCGCTATGACAGAGATCACCACATATCGGCCGTACGACGGGGGCGGGTGCTATCGCGCTCGACATCACTAGCAATTGTTAGAGATGTCGCAGCGTGTAATGCCGACTTTAGTTTTTCTTGTAGATTTGAATCATCAAAATAACTTTTCAAATCTGCCGCATTTTAATTCAGCTAATGAAACTGTATTCAGTTTAGCTAGCGGAAAAATGAGTAGGCAGGTTCATTGGTGATGAAATGGAGTCCCTGTGTGTGGTGACGTGAATGGATGCATTCGTTTATATGGTCGCATATGTATTACATGGTTAATTGGTGTCCCTGCATGTGGAGATGTGTATTAGTGTGTGCGTCCACGTACGTGGTCTCATATGTATAACATAGTGATTGGTGTCCCTGCGAGGGGGGATATTTGTATGAGTGGTTCCATGTACAATGTCGCTCTTGATGAGGAGGTGTGTTGGAGTCAGATGCTCCTCGTTCATTAAGAAGCTTGCTCCTCTTAACAAATCATAATGAATCAGGAGCATCTGAAGAATAGAATGACCCTTCGTGCACCTCGCCACAAATCCTCCTGCAATCAGAAATGCCACATCTTGACATTAGGCGAGCTGTGCCATTAATGCCACTGTCTGCTATGCCTACAGGTCAGCACCATTGTGTCTCCCAGCCCGGCTCACAAATTCCTCTCAGGAAGGTAATGGTGCAGTATGACTATGAGAGATGAGTCTTTAGCAGACTGGCCATGTCTGCCTTGCTGTACTAAATATGGTCCAGCAAACCATTAAAAGTCACTGTGTGGCTGCCAGAATAATGTGTGGCTAGGGGACCAGCCCAGGGGGCACATGCCCCTCTGCCCCCTCTAGCTCAGCCTGCCCCGTATGGGGTAGGTGCCAGTAATTACTCTCATTGAAATCCCTTTGATGCATCCCTTCCCACAGCTCATCTTAGGCACCTTAAATATGCCACATTTGCTCCAAAAACCCGTTAGTAACACAATATAAAAAATCTAAACATTTTTCTAATCCTCTGTGCTTTTTATTGTCAGTTCCATTCTGCAGTCCAATCATCTGTGTAAGCATTGCCTATATTTATGACTAATGATATTACATGTTAGTATATGTTTATCCATGTACATTGAAAAATAACACTAATAAATGTTAAAATTACGCAGTAGCTATTATTACTTTGTATTACAATGAGTAGAAATTGTAAAACTATGGATTAATGTATTCCATGATGAGTAGCCTAGTAATACATTACTTGTAAGTCAGATAAAATGAGAACAGACCTGCATAATCTGAATATTTAACCAAAATGAATAAAACTGATGCAGTTTCCTATTTTTTAAACTGTTTGCTCTGAAAGTATCAGCCAACAGTTTTCTGTGATTGTCACAATTAAAATATGCAAAATATGGAAAAACAGTTTTAGGAAGCAGCTATTCCTTTGACAGCTACATTCATTGGGCTTGCCTGCAGCAAAAGTGCCACTGGCAAAACGTGAAAAAAAATTGAACCTGTGTGAAGCCTAAGGTCCCATTCTAAATATGCATAGTGCTGTGGTTATTGATTGTTTGGGGATTTATCATTGCATCTCTTAGCAGAAATAGAAAAATTCACAGAAAAAAAAGAGCAGCATCAAGTGGCAGTGATGAAGCATTGCTCCTGCAACAAAATGGAAACATTGTTTTAAACTTTTCTCCATGTTCTTATGGAACTGAATCACGGAGATTACATGCACACAGATATGTTCTTTTTTTAAGATTTGTGCTCCCTTCCCATTCTGTGATTTTCATTGAGGACTCCAATTTCTCTGAAAGTTTAATCCTTTATTGTGACAATCTAGTAAAACTCTTGACCGACAGGTGGCTGCATCACATCCCCGGTATAGACACATGGGCTCTGAGTGATCAAGACCGCTGGTCTTCACGCTGGTCTTGATGAAAGGACAGGGTGGAGTGGAAGCCTCTTAATGAATCAAGTGCGTCTGAAGAGTAGCATGTGCCTCCGTGGATGCCATTAATCTTAATCTAGTCCATACTGGAGTAAGATTTGTAAACGCTACAGCTTGTTATGAATTTGATGAGCAGCTGTCACTATGCCCCATTCCACCCCAGCTCTGTCCACTTTGCCAGATCTGGGCAAAAATGATGTTAGAACACCAAAAGTAACATTTTAGTGCAGCCTACAGTTGCACCAAAATTTTGAGATTGTTCAAGGCTTTTTACACCTGAATTCTCGAAAAAAAGGTTTGATGAATCAGTCCATACAATATAAGGCCTCCGACACACATCCGTGCCGCCGGTACGTGTTTGGTACGTTCTTGCACGTACCGGCGGCACAGAGACACGTACACCAATGCTCCTCTATGGTAGCAGGGACAAACATGTAAAACCACACGGAACGTGTGTCCATGTCCGTTTGTACATGTGTGCATTTTCCAACACGTTGACATGTCCTTTTTTCTCCAGCAGCACGGGTGTCACACGGCCCGCACCCGTACCACACGGATGTAGTGTGGATGCGGTCCCGTGTGACACGCGCCGGAGAAAACTCACGTGTCAGAGAAAAAAATAACAAACCTTTACTCACATTCTCCTGCCCTCCTGTCTCTGCCGCTGCTGTCACTTGCTGCCGACTGCCGCTCATTATGCTCATTTAATATTCGCTTCACTGTGCCTGGCAGCAGTAGAAGCGGGGAGTTGGCAGGGCTGGAGACCAAAGATCAGCACCACGGACAGCAGCAAGGACCACGTGAGTATGCAAATTACCGGTTCTCCATCTGTTATCACGGAGAGCACACGGAAAACACACGTGGCCCGCACGTACCGGAGACACGTACTTACCTAAACGCAACACGCAGGGAAAATACGTGTCTCGCGGCACGTGCGTGATTTTCACGTGAGTGTGGCAGAGGACTAAGGCTGGGTTCACAATGTCCTATAGTCATCTGTTATCACAGATCCGTTGGAGATCAGTTTGCAAATGAGCTATGCAAAGCACATCTTTTTTGTTGATTGTTAAATATACGGATGACAGTCCGATCCTTTTTTAACATGTGGAGTCTGTTAAATTACTAAATTACGGATTACTATTTATTGTGTATTTGTAACAGATCAGTTAAGGAAACAATGGATACATTACAAATGCAAGTTCAACGGACAGTTAAATAGCAATCTGTTAACGGATCCATTATTCATAGACTCTCATGTTAAAAAAATGGAATTGGCAGAAATCAGTTTCCCAACGCATCCGTTCTAATGGATGACTACAGAACATGTGAAGAACAAAATGTTCCTCATTGACTGTGAGAGCACGAACTGCAGGCTCACACACTGCTGTGTGACATCCACTGGAATGACCTGAGATGACCTCATGAGTTCGCCAAAGTTCCTAGCAGGAGCTCACACAACAGTGTGTGAGCGAACGCAGCAGTGAAGTTCAGATAAGTTTGTTGCCAGCTGCAATGAACTCAGCTGAACCCATGATGACAGCACATGTCACTGACTTCAAAGACCACTGCCAATCTTGCTCTAAGTATAGCGAGAGCCTGCAGCTGTCACATGTGGCTCTCGCGATACTTAGTGTAAGAATTTCTGCGGTCATTGAAGTCATTGACATGAACTGATCTGAACTCTTGATATCACTGCTGTGGCTGCTCACACACTGGTGTGTGAGCCACTGCTACAACCTGGAGCGACCTCGTGAGGTATTATAAAGTCACCCTAGTGGATGTCACACAGTAGTGTGTGAGTCTTCAGTGCATGCTCTCACAGTCAATGAGGAACATTCTGTTCCTCATTGGCTGTGACAGTGAGTGTAGGATCATCGTGGGACCCCCTTATTGGAGAACATTGAACGTGGATTAGGGATTTGATAAAGAAATAAAATGGTGAAAGAGGGTGTCTTTTGTCTTTATTTTTTTTAATAATTTTCTCTCTTTATGTCTTTCAAGTTCAATTTTGGGGATCATTGTGGGATGTTGCTATGGATTATGTTGGAATTTTTTTAAAATAAATTGCTGACTGAAGGCTTGAGTTGTTTATTTTTTTATCCAAATGTTTTTCTTTCTTTTACCTACAACTGGAATTAGTAATGGGGGGGGTGCCATACGCCCACGCATTACAAATACCAGGGCTTGATGCCAGCTGGCAATTCATAGGCATATTCAACCCTATATATTACCTTTTTCCCACCTCAGCCGGGCAATGGAAAGAGCCGAGTACAGCACCAGAATTGGCACATCTGATGGATGCGCCACTTCTGGGGCAGCTGTGGGCTGATATTGTTAGGCTGGGAAGGGCCAAATAACCATAGCCCTTGACAACCTTATACTATCAGCCTCCAGTTGTCTGCTTTCCCTTGGCTGGTTTTGGAAAAATAGGGGAACCCTACACCATTTTTTTAAATTATTTCTTCAGATCCCCTCTATTTTGGATAACCAGCCACAGGCACAGCTGACAGCTGAGGGTTGCATCCTGCAGTTGCTGCTGTACCTGTGCTAGATATGAAAATCAGGGGGGACTCTCAGGTCATTTTTTTTTCTGTCCAAGCTATCTAAGTATCTCTCTCTATATTGATCTATTCTATCAATGCTACCTATCTATTCATATGTCTATCAATCTGTTCTATCTATTCATCTATCTATCTATCTATCTATCTAGCTAGCTAGCTATTTATATTATCTAGCTAGCTAGCGATATAAGACAATAGCGGATCATTTTATAGAACCATTGACTATAATTGTAATGGATCCATTAACGGATCGATTATAAAAGTGATCCATTACATCTTCCAAATGAATCCAAAAATAGAATGATTAAAGGACATGGGAACAAAACCTTACATTTATTTGGCCACTGCAACATTGCAATCAAATGGAATAAGAGGCAATCAAAACATTGCATCTATCTAAAAATGGTATTTGTATAAACGACAGCTCAAAAGTTTAAAAGTACAACTCATGCCACAAAACAACAAGCCCTCGTATTTTTATATTGACAGAAAAGTAAAAAAGTTATTGCTCCTGGAAGAAGGGGTGGAAACAAGTAAAACAAAAAACAGAAAATTGCTGTGTGGTCAAAGGGTTAAAGATGAAGAGTGGGGCCAGGGAGAAGCTACTAGAAATGTGAGATGGATAATTCTCTTTGGTCTTTTTAAACTGTTTTTTTTCTGACACACGGCAGTATTTCAGAGTAAGGCCCTCTTATCATGTTAGTGATTCTGTTATTTATATTACAGTTTTTATATGTGCCAGAGTCACAGACATACGCAGACCCATTAAAATCATTGGGTCTGCTCACACATCAGTGATTTCTCATTGACGTGTTTCCGTGAGGCGCACATGTGTGTCTGTGTGTTCCGCAAGGAGACAAGTTCGTTTTTCTCTGGCATTACTGATGTCCCATGGACGACACAGTGGTGCAGTCCATGAAACACATACCAGAAAAAACACGTACATTTAAACTTACCTGTCTCCACGATGATGTCTTCTGCTTCTGCAGTGTCTGCTTCCAGGCTGGCTAATTATGCTCATGTATATTCACTGCACCACCGATCTGGAAGTAGCTGCAGAGCGGAGACAGCGGCAGCCGGGCACAGCATCACAGGAGACTTCAGCACCATGGAGAGCAGCGTTGGCGACAGGTGAGCATAAGTGCCTGATCTCTGAGTATTATCACGGATAGCACAGAGAGATCACATGTGTGCCAAAATCACGACACACGGAGAGACATACGCACCTTTATTACATCAGTGAAAAACGTGTGTTTTTCACTGACGTGTGAAAGAGGTCTAAAACATACACAGCTGCAATAACGCAGCCAGTATCTAATTCACAGTGACTGAGGCTCGAACAGCATGAATTAGCTGGAAAGTTCCCTTAAAGTAAATTATATTTTTAGTAATGTTGTTATTATTTTTATGATTATTTATTTATTTTTTAGCAACTTCTTTAGACCGGAAGTACGTAGTACCATTTCATTTGCTAAAGTCGTTAACAGAGTGATTGATTGTGTCTGGTTTGGGAGCATCTGAACTGTACATTGAACATCTATTTGCTGTGTGTTTTGCAAGTACAGGAAATTAATGCTCTCCCCTGTGAAGATTACAGAGAAATACATATTGAAGGTAACAAAAGACTAGCAATATTGGAGTTGGCAGAGTAAAGGTTACCCAGAGTGACAGGCTCAGCAGGTGTGCAAGGCTTTGCCCATTGATTCAAATTGAAACTGAAAATAGCACTTTATTCAGCAAATCAAACCCAATCACTACTGAACAGTCTTCAGCTCTTATTTCCAAGCCCACTACTCTTTATTACTTCCTTTTTCTGGGAGAGAAAGAAAATACTTCTTTTTAAGGTGCTAAACGTCCTCCTTCCATTTACTAGCTACCGTCAATTGCTTTTCCCTTTTTCAAATGAGGCAATCATCTTAGTATGCTTCTTCATGCAATTCACTTTTTCACAAAAACTATCTTATTTTGTTACAGAAATTTGCTACTATTCCGGAAATTAATCTTTCCTGTAATGTTTAATATTTCTTCCGAAACAATTACAATTTAATAAAGCATTGTAGCAAATGCTTCTATTTTCCGAATGCTTGAATATTGGGAGACATTAGAGCCATGCCTGGCAGCGGCAAAGCCTGGATCTGCAAGCATGAAGAATTAATGTACGTTGACTAATAGGAAAGCACTTTGGGAAGTGGCTCATGTTTTGTTAGAAAAGGTGCCATCCGATTGGATACCATAAATAAAGAGAATTAGAACAGGCTACAGTGCGCAGAGTTTATATATGAGTCTCAATGAGACGATCATTTAGGCTTTCCGGGCTCATTGAGAACATGTTGCCATGGTAACCCGAGAGAAACTTAGCCACTAAATAACAGATCAGAATGCACAATTCATAATGTTCACTGGAACAATTTATCTTATTTCTGATTCCTCTGTGTTTTCTCTTAAGTACAACATGAAGAACCTGAACTGCAAATATTAAGTATTTATCTATATTCAGCAGCTAATATGCATCTCACACAGCCGGGAAAGAATGTTTGCTCAAGATCCTTGACATTAACATTTCAATATGGATTTCTATTGCAATAGCAGCACACAAATTCTACCTTTACAAAAAGTAGAATATAACTACTGAATATGTGACATAAATGTTTTTTTAACCCAACAATTGCCAGAAGTTTAGAACATTCCAATATGAGCCCTAATGTCATGGTAAAGAGGAATTCTCACCAATTGAGATTTGTCCTAAGCGATATCCATAAGTCATTCAGATGGCCATTTTTCACCTATGTGTTCTGTCCGTGTTTTTCACAGATTGAACACCCACTCAGTATTGTATGCATGGCTATTCATGTCTGTGCTGTTATGATTAAAAAAGAAAAGAGGCGTCTGAGTCACAGACTTTTCAGACCTTCAGTCTGAAAACTCAGGCAGCACACTATTAATATCCATGTGCTGTCCGTTTTTCACACATTATTTTCTAGGAGAAGCTTAATGACCAAACATTGATGCAAATCAGATCCATTCAGTCCGTTTTATTGTCGTGTACAAGAAAAAATGGACGTCTGAATGAGCGTTTTTAAGATGGACATATGCAATCTACAAGAATGAAAGAAAGAAGGAAAGGAAGAAAGAAGGAAAGAAAGAAAGAGAAAAAAAGAAAGAAAGAGAGAGAAAGAAAAAAAGAAAGAAAGGAAGAAAGAAAGAAAGAAAGAAAAAAAGAAAGAAAGAAAAAAGAAAGAAAGAAAGAAAGAAAGGAAAGAGGAACATTTGTTAATGTTCATTAGCCAATGTGGTGACGTTTCTGTCCAAGTGTGTGAGAGAGGTTCACACATTAAACAGAAACATCACCACATAGGCTAATGAACATCAACAAAGTTTGCAATTTTTTTTTACCCGGAATGCTGCCTCTATTTATTTTTTTTTAAGTCTTTGAAGGATTTGTAAATACCTGTGAGGCATCCAGATATTGTTTAGAATTAGCAGTGCTTCGTCTTTTTTTAATTTCTCGATAGATAGTGTAACATTGCGCCCTGCAACGTGGGGGTTCCACTCGCTTGCAGTGATGTAAGGTAGCTTCAGCAACATATGTACACAGTCTCTTTATAGAAATTCTGGCAGTTTATTTAAAAACATTCTCAGCATAAACTGCCCTTAAACATAAACTATCCACGTACCGTGGGCATCCAGTCCATTATAAGTCCATAGTGGAAGTTTTAGCAACTTCCCCCCTCTCTGGCTCCTGCCAGCGTACAGCTCTAGCCAAGGTTCCTTCCAGCACCCAGGGCCCTCTGCAGACCCGTCTGTCTCTCCTCCCGGAGAGATTCGACCCTACAGCCCTGGCCTGGCTACACTCACCTCAGTCTCAACTCAGACTCAATTTCCGAGCCTTGTGTTCAGCCTCCACACAGACTGATACACCCAGAGCTCCCTGCTCTGCTCTCACTCGTCTCCACCACACACACTGGAAGTCTAGAGCCAGTCTCTCTCTAGACTGCCCTAGACACACTCCACCCAGGTTCAGAGACAGGATTGCTTTAACCCCTGGAGCCACACCCACAGGTGGTAAGGAGTGTGTAATCAGCATTACACACCCTTACATGGCTCTGCATGTAATGCAATCCTGTGCAACCACAGGTCCCAGCCAACTTCACATTGCAGAGCACCCACGCTTCTGCAAAACATACCGGCCCTTTGTAATACAGCCAGTTGATACCTCACAATAGATAGATACAATAGATAGATAGATAGATGGATGACGGATGATGGATGGATAGATAATAGATAGATAGATGATGGATGGATGGATTGATATATAGATAGGTAGATAGAATGAAACAGCATAGTTGGAAAGAAATATAGATATAGAAATTCTATTACACTACCACATTATGCTAATAATGTGGCTTGTAAGGCTGAAAAGAATGAAGCGATTAAATCTGCTCTTGATGGGAAATAAAAGGGAACCAGGAGGAATGGATAAAAAACACTATGGTTTATTGTGGACGCATTTTGAAATGTATCCACACTTCTTTCTCAGAAGAAGAAGAAGTGTGGATATACTGCGAAACAGGTCCACAATAAACCATAGTGTTTTTATCTGTTCTTTCTGGTTCCCTTTTATTTCACATCAACAATAGAAATGGGCAAACCCACAGATGTTCCAGTTTGGTGGGTGCAGCTAGATATTGTAAAAAATTCTGGTTCGGGACCGGACGTGAACCCGAACCTCTGCCCAGATGCCGAACCCCATATAAGTCTATGGGGCCTTTAACATTGTGCTGTAAAGTGCTGGTAGAAAAAGATACGGGGATTAGAGCAGGAGCATTATACCTACTAAGTCTCCGACGCTACTGTAACATTACTTCAGGGTCCGCTCTTTAACCCTCATATATTCACTGCTTCTCCTGCCGACCGTTATTCCCATCATCTGTGATTGGTTTGTCATCATGGCTGGGTATCAAAATTGGGGAGGGATTGCACAATGCTATCTTTCATTAGTTATTTAAATATTTTTTTTTTTTTTTTAAAAGGCACTTAGGGTCCCTCTTATTTTGATACACAGCCAAGATAAGCACATGGTTGCAGACTGCAGCCTCTATCCATCTGCTGTATCTGCACTGGGTATCACAATATGGGGGGCCCTACACCAATTTATTTATTTATTTTTACACTATAGGGATGCAGACAGCATTTGTGATTCCATACAAACACAGATGCTGTTACACAGGGTGGAGGTGCATTCTGACTCCAACCAATCACAGATGCAGGAATTGATGGTGGGCAGGGCAAGTAGTGAATTTGTATGAGGGTTAATAAGCGGACTCAGAAGAAGTGTTACAGCCTGACGAGACTCAGTAAGTATAAAGCTACTGTTTTATTCCTTATTTTCTTTTTCCTTTATTTTTTTAATCATCCAGGTGGCCAAATCCGAACAGTTACATGGAATTCCCTGAGACCTCCGTGTTTGGGGTCTGTTCACGGACACTAGGTATCCAGTACGGTTCCCGAACTTTACAGTCCATGTTTGCCCATCGCTGAACAACAGCAGGTAACATTTATCCACTTCATTCCTTTCATCCTTACAAGTTATGACCTCTGGTCCAGTGGAATCTACAGCAGCTGTTCTTAGGGGTACTTTACACACTACGACATTGCAGGCCGATTGCTGCGATGCCGAGTGCGATATTCCCCGCCCCCGTCGCAGCTGCGATATCTTGTGATAGCTGCCGTAGCAAACATTATCGCTACGGCAGCTTCACATGCACTTACCTGCCCCCTTCCTAAGGGGGCGGGTCATGCAGCGTCACAGCGACATCACACGGCAGGCGGCCAATAGAAGCAGAGGGGTGGAGATGAGCGGGATGTAAACATCCCGCTCACCTTCGTCCTTCCACATAACCGGCATGGGCCGCGGTGATGCAGGTAAGCAGATGTTCCTCACTCCTGCGGCTTCTCACACAGCAATGTGTGCTGCCACAGGAACGAGGAACAACATCATACCGTCGCTGCAGCGAAATTTTGAAAATGACCGACACTACACCGATGATACGATAACGACGCTTTTGCGCTCGTTAATCGTATCAAAAAGGATTCACATACTCCGATGTCGACAGCGACGCCGGATGTGCGTCACTTTTGATTTGACTCCACCGACGTTACAGCTGCGATGTCGTAGTGTGCAAAGTACCCCTTTGACCAAGCGGTATCCTCGTGTTGTGATGACCACTACCATTTAAGGCGAGCAAGGTACCCTTGCGGATCATATTTATATATCGGAAAAGACCCTATTGCACTTTTTTAATTCCTTACCTCCTGATTAATACAGTTTGGCATTCTAACACATGTATTTTTATAATGGCATGCTAAATTGAGAACATAGTTTGCTGTGGTACATAGAATACTGCTTAGTGTGTAATGTAATACTTGTAATATTTTAGGTTATCAATGTCAGACTAGTGGGTATGAGACATCCAACATCCCCGTCAATCAGTTATTAAAAGCCCCATGAGCGGCCAGATGTAAACATTAAACCAAGCAGAAAATCACAACTCGGTTCAATGTGTAGTGGCTGCGGCTCCTGAAGATCACCTATCCTCTTATATAGTAGGATTGCTACATTTGAATAGATAATGGATAGTTAAAGAAGACCTGACATCCGATTCTTGCTGCTCAATCTGTGGGCCGCATGCCCTGTGAACGCAGTCAGCTATGTTTGACTCTGGAATGCTTTAGCTTTTCATGGCAAAATATACTTTTAATAGACACAGAGGACTGAGCCACGCTGTAGATTAGTCAGACAGGCTGGTTTCCGGCGTCTTCTCCCTGCCCCCTAGTGTGACAGGCCTCTCCCTATACTCACACATAAACAGACACCTGTCAATACAGGATGGGGCAGGTAGAAGTTGCCGGCGACCCACCTGTTTATTTTACAATGCGGTTCACTTCCGAGCGGCTTCAAAAAAACATGCATTTCAGAGTAAAAAATACTTTGATGAGTTCATACAGCCATCGCCTGATACATGAAGTCCACAGATTGGGCACCATATATCAGACGTCAGGTTCTCTTTAATTGTCAGACTAAAAGATAGTTATCACATATATAGAAATATAGATAATGAATAGAGATGAGCGAACCCGTGGAAGTTCGGTTCGGCAGGTGCAGTTGGACTTTTGATAAAGTTTGGTTTGGGACCCGGACTTGACCTGAACCCCAATGGAAGTTAGTAATTGGGCTGCTCAGGTCTCTGTCACATGCAGCCAGCCATAATCAGATCACTTCAAGGGATGGGTGGGCAGGGTTTTTCCTTTTTTTGGAGGGAGGACATTACCCCAATGTTAGACATTCAAACACTGCAAGCATCTCACGCTTGGCTGAGCACTGTGATGTGTATGTGAGTGGTTTGCATACATAAAGCACCCAAACACCGAACACAAACTCTGTTTTTTAGGAAAAGTCTGTGTTCAGCACAAACACCGAGCACTGAGCCTCAAGTTCACTTATCTCTAATAATTAATACATAATACAAAATAGAAATATGCAGCTGATTAACTATACTGAATATATTTTCAGTAAGGAAAAGGAGTGCATATCGCAAGATCTGTAATATCAATCCTCACGAACTGAACGCTTCCTACGCATTCACCTTCAATATACTGAATGTTGCTTATAATTCCAAAGACTATAGAATGCATTGTAAAATGCTTGTGTTTATTATATTTACGGTAATATATTGGGGACTTTAGGGCATTTGTATTCAATAATGGAAGGCAGGAAGAATTATACTTAATGCACATCTGCCTCATACAAATGTAAATCCCTCATTTATACTGTACAAACATCTAGGAAACGATGTTTGTATGGTACTTGAATAGCAGATTTGCTGGAGGGTCATGGTAATAAATAGGGCGTCACATGAACTTTCAGCCATGTAGTAACCCTTGAAGTGACAGAGGAAGTCCTTTCATGACTTGTTGCTAACATTGTAAAGAAATCTATGCACACTTCTAAACACAGTAGTCGTGAATGTGTCATTTAGCGTGTGTTTTTCTCAGACAGTGTATTTGCATTTGTCAATGACTGTGTAGCAGCAATGATTGTTTTTATGACAGACTAGACATATCTCAGGGGATAGGTTACCAATGCACCTGAAAAACTTCTGCTGGAATCTACCTCCTGGGAGCATTTTCTACTGACGTCAATGGATCCACATCCTAATTATCTCCTCCTGAGGGGTATGAATATCATTCTTCTAATTCATGAAGCAGGTGAAATGAGACCTTTATCACTTATACAAATTAATATAATTTGTTTTGTTTTATGTTTAAGAACTAGCTGGAGAAAACTCCAATACCGACTATGTGATTATCATTGGACTCAGGAAGAAAGCAGTGGAAAAATCCAGCTGGACTCCAAAGGGATAAATAAAAATGCTTCTTTATTTATATCAACTCGATTAAAAATATATATCCATTTCTCAAGTAAAGACACCGGCTTGTTCACACTGATGCATGGCAGATGTATACTACTACGCGTTTCGGCGGAACGCCTTCCTCAGGTCATACGTAGACTAACAGGAGGATATATTCAGGCTTGTCTCTGCAGTGGTGAGCGGTTTTGTTTCTTTTTTGTACTTATCATTGGACTCACTTTTGTGTCAAAATAGGAGAGAGTATTATAGGTGTTATGCCTCTATTGAATAAATATGTAAATAAGGCTAGAAATCTGAAGCCTCTGTCACTCCAGCTCTAATCTCAGCCTTACCTCCTACTGCTGGACTAATGGCTCTTTTGCCTGAAGTCACATAACATGAAGGCTGTCTGTCAAGCAGGAGGAGGAAGTATTGGCAGGGAATAGAGCTGGAGTGACAGAGGCTTCAGAAGTGCAGACATCATTTGCATAATTTGCATATATAAATAGTTTGAGGGGTGAAATCTGCTGACAGATTCCCTTTAGGAGACATTACATTATTCATGGGGTGATAAAGGGGATGACTTGGAGTTCAGAGTTATCTCGCTGTTGAGTTTTCTTAATCACCAAGTATCAGAAATAAGGTTTTTTGCATTTTTGTGGTTAACAATATAAAGATATATTGTATTTTGCTCTACAATGTGCCAATATAATAAGTAAAATAAATAACAGAATTTGTATTTTTATCTTCACTTGTGTATCTCATGTACCATTTAATTTAGAAAATTTCAAGGGAAACAATGTGGGTATATTGTCATCTTTGCAAAAGGTGGTCATTTCAAGTTCATAAGATCACTCGAAGTGATAAAACTATCTCAGAGATAAGACTATAGGGGGCTTTACACGCTGCGACATCGCTAACGATATATTGTCGGGGTCACGGTGTTTGTGACACACATCCGGCTTCGTTAGCGACATCGCAGCGTGTGACAGCTAGGAGCGACGATCAACGATCGCAAAAATGTCAAAAATCGTTCATCTTTAACACGTCGCACCTTTTCATAATATCGTTGGCAGTGCATGGCGCTGGATGTTCGTCGTTTCTGCGGCATCACACATCGCTGTGTGTGACACCGCAGGAACGACAAACATCTCCTTACCTGCATCCACCGGCAATGAGGAAAGAAGGAGGTGGTCGGGATATTCCGCCCGCTCATCTCCGTCCCTCCGCTTCTATTGGACGGCTGCCATGTGACGTCGCTGTGATGCCTCACAAACCGCCCCCTTAGAAAGGAGGCGGTTCGCCGGCCACAGCGACGTCGCAGGGAAGGTAAATCCGTGTGACGGGTGTAAGCGATGTTGTGCGCCACAGGCAGCGATTTGCCCATGACGCACAACCGACGGGGCGGGTACGCTCGCTAGCGATATCGGTAGCGATATCGCAGTGTGTAAAGTGCCCTTAACTTTGTAACCAAGAGCTACCAACTAAAGTTGAGCCCAGCGAACTGCCTTGTACCTGCTATCATCCATGTCTATACTTATAATTAGCCAACTTGGTGTGATCACAGAGGTATATTGTGATGCAATGATGATGTCACATCAGGACAGCTAATTAAAAGAAAAGAAGAGGATGCCATCAGGTTAGAGGTGGTGCATGGGGTTACCATCCAGTATGTCAGGTAAATGATGTAACTCCTGGACCTAATCCTGCAAATTGATTTGCACCATCTTTACTGCCAACCAAAATGAACTTAAGTGCAATGTGGAAATAAAATATAAACTCATTGGAGGAGAATTTCAGTAGCTAAAGCTGGCAGAATTATGGCTCAATTTACACTTAAAGAAGCTGTCTTCCATGACTTGCACCCTATTTATGTGTTTTACAAACTTTCTACTCCAAATCCAACAACAAACGTGGTGCCACTTAAATGGGTGTATTTTTGTAGCAGGTAACCTCACATGAGGTCACCTTAGTTACCTGTAGCTACAATTGAAGGACCATGGGAAACTCCACCTGTGACCACAAATAACCTGAGTGACGTCATCGCTCATTGTGCGGCTCAGTCTCTGCCTGAAGCTTACAGCAGGCGGTCATTTTCTATGACAGCGCGCTCACTTCAGATGTAGCAGAGCTGCAATCGTCATTGGACCTTGTGTTGAGTACTTCAAAACTGGGTGTTTTGGAGTTAATAAAATGTTTGTGTTTATTTCTTTTCCCTTTACAGATTAGTAATAAAAGGGGGTCTTATAGATGCCTCCTACTACTAAACTAGGGCTTAATGGCAGGTGTGAGCTGTTATTAAACCCTTATAACCCTGATTGCCAACACACCAAGGCAATTGGGATGAGCTGGTAAAGTTCCGAGATTGTCGCATCTAAAGGATGTGACGATCCTGAGCGGCTGCAGGCTGCTATCTTTAGGCTGGAAAGCCCCAATAGCAATTGCCCACCCCAGTCAGAAAATACCAGCCTCGAGCTGTAGGGCTTTATCATGCACTCCAATTTTTAAAACAATTTATTTAAATAATAAAAAAGCCAAATGCAGTTCTTATTTTGATACACAGCCCAGATAAGTGCACATCTGGGGGTTGCAGCCTGGAGCCATATGCTTTATTTTGCTGTGTATCATAATATGGGGGAACTCTACATCAATTTTTTTTATTTATTTATTTTTACAGCAATAGAGATGCACACACAATGCCTCTGACTAGGCTGGGAGCGCTCTCTGACTGCAACTAATCAGAGATGTCAGGACTGCCAGTGGGTGGGGAAAGCAGTGAATATGTATGAAGGATATATATATGAAGGATAATGAGTGGCCCTAGAACTAGAGTGAGTGGCCTGGAAGCAGAGTTACAGCTGCGCGGAAACCGATAAGTATAAAACACATGCTTTATTTTTTATTATTTTTCCTTTGATTTTTTTTAATACCCGGGTGGCTGGACCTATATTGTTACCTAGAGTTCCCTGAGAACTAGAGGCCTGAGGTCGGTGCTCAGGTTCTTTTGAACCCGCGCAGATCCGGATTTTTACAGTCTGGGTCCTCCCATTACTATATACAGTTAGGTCCAGAAATATTTGGACAGTGACACAATTTTCGCGAGTTGGGCTCTGCATGCCACCACATTGGATTTGAAATGAAATCTCTACAAAAGAATTCAAGTGCAGATTGTAACGTTTAATTTGAAGGTTTGAACAAAAATATCTGATAGAAATTGTAGGAATTGTACACATTTCTTTACAAACACTCCACATTTTAGGAGGTCAAAAGTAATTGGACAAATAAACCAAACCCAAACAAAATATTTTTATTTTCAATATTTTGTTGCGAATCCTTTGGAGGCAATCACTGCCTTAAGTCTGGAACCCATGGACATCACCAAACGCTGGGTTTCCTCCTTCTTAATGCTTTGCCAGGCCTTTACAGCCGCAGCCTTCAGGTCTTGCTTGTTTGTGGGTCTTTCCGTCTTAAGTCTGGATTTGAGCAAGTGAAATGCATGCTCAATTGGGTTAAGATCTGGTGATTGACTTGGCCATTGCAGAATGTTCCACTTTTTTGCACTCATGAACTCCTAGGTAGCTTTGGCTGTATGCTTGGGGTCATTGTCCATCTGTACTATGAAGCGCCGTCCGATCAACTTTGCGGCATTTGGCTGAATCTGGGCTGAGAGTATATCCCGGTACACTTCAGAATTCATCCGGCTACTCTTGTCTGCTGTTATGTCATCAATAAACACAAGTGACCCAGTGCTATTGAAAGCCATGCATGCCTATGCCATCACGTTGTCTCCACCATGTTTTACAGAGGATGTGGTGTGCCTTGGATCATGTGCCGTTCCCTTTCTTCTCCAAACTTTTTTCTTCCCATCATTCTGGTACAGGTTGATCTTTGTCTCATCTGTCCATAGAATACTTTTCCAGAACTGAGCTGGCTTCATGAGGTGTTTTTCAGCAAATTTAACTCTGGCCTGTCTATTTTTGGAATTGATGAATGGTTTGCATCTAGATGTGAACCCTTTGTATTTACTTTCATGGAGTCTTCTCTTTACTGTTGACTTAGAGACAGATACACCTACTTCACTGAGAGTGTTCTGGACTTCAGTTGATGTTGTGAACGGGTTCTTCTTCACCAAAGAAAGTATGCGGCGATCATCCACCACTGTTGTCATCCGTGGACGCCCAGGCCTTTTTGAGTTCCCAAGCTCACCAGTCAATTCCTTTTTTCTCAGAATGTACCCGACTGTTGATTTTGCTACTCCAAGCATGTCTGCTATCTCTCTGATGGATTTTTTCTTTTTTTTCAGCCTCAGGATGTTCTGCTTCACCTCAATTGAGAGTTCCTTAGACCGCATGTTGTCTGGTCACAGCAACAGCTTCCAAATGCAAAACCACACACCTGTAATCAACCCCAGACCTTTTAACTACTTCATTGATTACAGGTTAACGAGGGAGACACCTTCAGAGTTAATTGCAGCCCTTAGAGTCCCTTGTCCAATTACTTTTGGTTCCTTGAAAAAGAGGAGGCTATGCATTACAGAGCTATGATTCCTAAACCCTTTCTCCAATTTGGATGTGAAAACTCTCATATTGCAGCTGGGAGTGTGCACTTTCAGCCCATATTATATATATAATTGTATTTCTGAACATGTTTTTGTAAACAGCTAAAATAACAAAACTTGTGTCACTGTCCAAATATTTCTGGCCCTGCCTGTATATGCCATATTGGTTTCTGCGAATTGACACCAGCAGCCCATTTTGATCATGTAATATAATGTTTTGATGTAATCAGTAATCCTTATTACCCATACCTTGTCTCTGAAATGCTAGTTTTCTATAACAGGACCATTTTTTAGTATGCAATAATACTGATCGAAAACCCAGAAGACCTGCCATTTATAAACATTGTCAGCCAGGGAAAAATCCAAGGGGGGTCATAGTCGTGCCTGGAGCACGCTCAGTCACATCTCAGTACTCAGTGAGTCGTTGCTGTAAGCTACTTTAATTGACTACTTGTCCTGCAGTTCATCTATGTAGAGCAAACTGTCAATCAAAGTCCTGGGGTATGCTTACAGTTGGCACTCAATACTTACTGAGTGGTGACTGTAACCACTGCAGGCACACTGTAAAAAACTGAAAGCTGTCAGCTACCAGGAGGAATAAAGTTAATTTTCTCCTGGTAGCTGCACAGTTGTATAACATTATTAAAGTAAACCTATCAGCCCTTTTGCTATGTAATTTGAGAGCACCATCATGTAGAAGCTGAGAGCCCAATTTCAGTGATGTACCAATTGTTAGGCTGTTTTAATTAAATCAGTGTTTTATAAGTAGAATGGATATTAGCACTACAGGACTAGCTATCTTGTTCCTCCTAGTCAACTGCTTTGTGCAACCAATAATCAACAGCTTTCTGTCAATATACAGTATACACAGGGAGCTGCCAATCAGTGGTGTCTGCCAGTAGTGTAGGCAGGGTTATAGAGATTATAGCATTTAGAGAACTTCTCGATCTGCAGTTTAGAAAAGAGTGATTAAATCAAAATGACAACAGACTGGCAACTGACAAATCACTGGAATCACGATCTTAGCCCCTTTATCAAGCTGCTCTTAGATTAAATAGAACAAACCTGGTGACAAATTCTCTTTAACCTGCAGATAAACCCCATATCTGCAGGTTAATAGCTATTGAGAACATGACAGGTTCCCTATAACTGTGACAAAATCTCCATTAGGCCGGAGCGACACGGGGACTATTGCAATCCTCGCATGACACTCGGCTCATTCTGGCAGCACAGCGGGAGCCGAGTGTCATGTGAGTGTTACTGCGACTGAGGTCCGATCATGTGATCGGACCTATGTTGCAGGGGGCGGACCGGAACTGAGGAGGGGCGGGCCGGCTCTGAGGAGGGGCGGGCTGGCGCTGAGGAGGGGAGTGAGTGATTTATCTCCCTCTCTCCTCCATTGTCGGCTATTGCCATTCTCGCCCTGCAGGTGTACTGCGAGTGCAGTGCAATTTTTCTCCCGCCCCATAGACTTTAATGGGCGCGAGAGAAACAATGATCGCATTACACTCGCAGCATTTTCTTGGCCCGATTAGGGCTGAGGAAATAATCGCTCATGGGAGTGGGAACATAGGCTAATATTGGTCCGCGTGGAACGCAATGTTTTATAGCATTCCACTCGCTCGCATTTTCATGTTGTGTGGCTAAAGGGGGTTTACACGGAGCGAGATCCGATGGCACCTGCCCCCGTCGTTTATGCGTCACGGGCAAATCGCTGCCCATGGCGCACAATCTTGCTTGTCCATGTCACACGTACAGCCCTCCTTAACGACGTCACTGTGGGCGGTGAACAACCTCCCCTGAAAGGGGGAGGTTCATTCGGCGTCACAGCGACGTCACAGAGTGGGCCGCCATTAGACGCGGAGGGGCAGAGAGCAGCCACCTCTCCGTCACTCCCACCTCGGTGCTCGTTGAGGACACAGGTACGCTGTAGTTCGTCGTTCCCGAGGTGTCACACATAGCGATGTGTGCTGCCACGTGAACGACGAACAACCTGCATCCTCAACAACCAACGATTTTTTGAAAATGAACGATGTGTCAACGATGGATGATTTGGTCAGTATTTTCCATCGTTAATGGCTGCTCGTTGGTGTCACACTCAACGACGACGCTAACGATGCCGAATGTGCGTCACGGAATCCGTGACCCCGACGTCGTTTCGTGTAACGGGGCCTTTAGGCCTTAAAACATTACTATACAGCTTATATCTGAATAAATGCATAGATTAACATATTGATGCTAGGACCAAGATGATGATGGTAGTAGTTTATCAGCAGTCGATTACCATAGTTTACACACTTCTTAGTTGAAAAAAACATCAAGTCCCTCTGAGCAATGCCAAATGTGTGTTCAGTAAACTGATCTGTTTGTGTATTTTATAAAGGCAAGTAAAACTGCCACATATCTGCTCCATCACTTCAATTGTGTGACATAACTCAAATCTTCACAGGGCTTTGGCAGAAAAAGAGCAAACGACAAATCAATCCCTCCAGCATGTAAAAATACATGTCACCGGTAAACCATAACCAAGATTTACTTGTGTTTTTAAATCCAAGCACAACACTCTTCTCGCAAACACCACTTTAATACAAAACACAAGGGGGTGATGTAGTAAAGCCCATTAATTGTGCCAGCCTGCTGTGTCAAGAGGCTCTGAATGAGCAGAATGTATTATGTTTACTGTATAGAGTACTTTGCATTGCTAAAATTTTTACAGGATTAGAGTGATATTGACTTTTTTTAGATTGATTCTGCAAGTCAGAAAAAAAATGTCCTGATTACGTATTCATTGGAATGATGTATATCAGTGTTGATTGCTTTGTTCCAAAGTCATGCACGGTGTAAAAAATGTAAGATAATTCAAGGGGAAAATATAATGTAAGGAGGTAAACATAAATATCATTAACGATATAGTAATTTATTACCAGATAATGAGCTGCAGTAATGTAGGAATAAATATTATTAATGTATGAAGAAGGCTGGCACCAGCCATAGTGCAACCTGGGCACAAGAGCAGGATAAACACCGCTATCAAAATCGCCCAACTCTAGGAACTCAAATATAGTGATCATATAGAAGCTGGAGTATAATATCAGATGGTGGATAGAAATTTTATAGGGATGTTTAAACTGAGTACATCTGCCATAGGCTACCATTAAAAAAATGTATACAGTTTTTGTGGTTGCACTTTTTTAATACATTTGGGAGTGTGGAATTAAAATGAACGCAGGCAAATGCACTAGGATTGTGTTTATAGGAACTCTACCAGCAAAGAATGACTGATCAAACCAAGAACAGATGCTCTGTGCATCATGGTGGGCTAATCATTTAAATACACCTTCACATCTGCTTGTTTATACCTCAATATCTACTCTTCCCTCTTCTTTGACTGACAGTTCTAGCTTCATAGAGCCAGAGAAGGGAGAAAATAGGTGGAAAACAAGCAGATGGGGAGGGGTATTTACAATGCCCCCGCCTTGATGCATAAGAGCCTGTACTTGGTTTGAACATTCATTTTGTGCCAACAGAGTCCCTTTAGCAAACACTTTCCCATTAAATTCTAAGTGCATGCCAACAATATACCATAATTTTCACTTTATAAGACGCTCTGGATTGTAATATGCACCCCAAATTTAGAGGGAAAAAAAGTAAAAAAAAATAGGACCTCTCTTACAACCCAATGGTGTCTTACCAGGAGGGGGTGGCAGCAGTGATGGAGCGGTGTCATAGGAGGCAGGGGCGGTGGTGGAATAGGGCGATGCTGCAGAACCTGTGCTGGAGCTGCGGGCTCTGTGCTGGAGCTGCGGGCGCTGTATATATATTTGCTCTGTAGTAGCCAGTGAACAGCAAATGTGGCTTTACATAGATTTTGCTGCAAATATTTGCAATAAATGATATGCTGAACTTTTGTAATTCTTTAACAATCAATTCTCAATTAATTTGTCTACCTTGTTGAGTCATGGCTCAAGTTGCTATGAACTCAAATAAGTCCTTTTAATCCATGAATATGTGGCACCTCTGAGGCTTCAGTCACCACAGAGTATTGCACCCAAATTTTGGAGTAATGCTAAACCCGGTTCCTGAAGAGGTCAGTCCTGGTTTCACCACATTACACACTCAAATACACACAAGGATGCCCCTGTTCCCACTGGGGACTGGGCTAGGGTAGGGTAATAAAGGGGTCGCCGACAGAGTGGCATTTATAGAATGCCCTCACACAGGGGCCCCAGTCCCACTAGCTTAGGACCTGGGAGGGGGAGGTGCAGCCAGCAGGGGGAGTCAGGAGCAAACACCACAGTTAGAGAGTTTTCCAGTAGGAGAGGAAGGGAGCAGTCACATCCTACAGGTTCTCCGGTGGAAAGGAGGAGAAGTTCACACGATTGCCGTGGGGAGTGTGAACTTGTTCCCCACGTAATCAACGCCATGCAGGGGGGCAGGATCCTAAGGAAGATCATACGTCACGTTGGTTTCCCAGAATCTGCCTGGATGAGGAAAGTTTAAAGCCTCCCTGACCACACAGCACCCAACAGCACAGTGCCAGAGAGGATCAGGGATCTTGCATCAAGCCGGACCCCATATCGGAACCGCAGCACCTGCATAGAGGGACAAGAGTACATCTCGTGAAAACCCAGGTCCCCATGTAGCTTCAAGCCATGGGATCCACAGACAGGCGTTACAAGGAGGAAACTCACTGAACACCCAAACCGGACTGATCTCTAACGAATTCGGGTTAGACGGAGCCCATTATAGCAAGTGACTGGTAATACCTGGGTGAGCGGCACAGCCTTAAAAGTGAGTAAACAACCTGGAACTGCAACCATAGACTCTATCTCTTGATTACCGACACTGCTGCTCCACGCTTTGGCACCTCCCATCACTACTCCTCTCATCATCCTCCCCGGGGCCCGCTCCACCTGTGGGGAGTGATACCATCCATAGCTGCCACTACCATCTTACCCGGAGAACAGTGACAGCAGTGGTGGCCCATTCTCTTGCCGCATACTACAGGTGGCGTCACGACATTCACCTCAATAGTAGCCACATCATACTTCCCCAGACATTTTCTGTACACCTCGGGGCAACGGAGCCAGGCTAGCCTGCCCTTGACAATGACAGTCGACAGCGGTGAGTAGGTTAACCGCCTGTCCCTTGTGACACTACAAATATGCACATGCGATATGTGCGATGCTCAGACATACATAAAGCACTGCCATTTGCAATTGCATTTTTATTCTTTCTTTTCTTTGCAAATCTGACATCATTCTGCACAGGTTGTGAGGCTAAATTTGCATGTGTTATCCATATGTTTAAAGTGGGCTTTACACTCTACAATATATTTTACGATGCGTCGGCAGGGTTATGTCGTAAGTGACGCATATCCGGCATCGTAAGTTATATTGTAGCTTGTGACAGCTACATGCGATTACGATCGCATGCACGTCGTTCAAATGCTAAAAATTGAACGTGAGGTTGTTCAATGTTCCCGAGGCAGCACACATCGCAGTGTGTGACACCCCGGGAACGATGAACAGATATTACCTGCGTCCCGCGGCTTCCGTCGGCAATGCGGAAGGAAGGAGGTGGGTGGGATGTTTACGTCCCGCTCATCTCCGCCCCTCCGCTTCTATTGGCCGGCTGCCGCGTGACGTCGATGTGACGCCGAACGTCCCTCCCACTCCAGGAAAAGGATGTTCACCGCCCACATCAAGGTCGTATGGAAGGGTAAGTACGTGTGACGGCAAATAATCATTTGTGCGACACGGTCAAAAAATTGAACGTGCCGCACATACGATGGGGGCGATTACGATCGCATACGATATCGTATGCTTCATCGTAACGTGTAAAGGAGGCTTAACTGAGCATTGGCCTTGAGATTACACCCTATACATTAAGGCCTCTGCCACACTCACGTGTAAAAAACGTACGTTTGCTGTAGTCCATTTTTTGTGTCCGTGTTCCGTATTTGCAGTCCGTTTTTCCCCTCCGTGTAGTGTCCGTATGCATATCGTGTGTCATACGTGTGTACGTGTGTGCGTTTTCCTGTGCGTGAAATACGTCAGTGTGTGTTCCGTGTGCAGTCCGTTTTTTGTGCGTGTTTAACATGTTTCACACATTGAGATAATGGTGATTACTTGGAATTAAATGACACATAGGTGTATGTGATTAGGACATAAATATAAGTTAACTATAAACTGTTTCCTGCTTGTATTTTGCCTTGGAGCACCTATGTGTTGTGACAAAATTTTCGCAATGCCATTATCCACGGAGGCCTTAGTGTTTTTATGTTGGATTATATCTCGTCGTTTTGGCGTTAGACGGCACATGTTGCAATATGATAATGTAAGAAGAACCAGATTGTGGGTGCATCCACTAATGATGATGCGGCCTATGCATGGTCATTTCCATACTTTATTTTTTGAGTTACGGAATTTCCCAGATAAGTTTTTTTCATACTGCCGTTTGTCAGTTGAGAGTTTTGATTACTTACTAAATATTTTACGACCTCATTTGCAACATCAGGACACTTGGATGCGGCTTTCCATTTCCCCAGAGGAGAGATTTATGGTGACTCTCAGGTATTTTTTTTTTTTATAAGTTTTTGTAAATGTGTTATTTTTCACATTGAAATGTGTAATTGATCTTTATTGATGTAATATCTGTTTTGAATCAATGTTTGTGTTTTCTTTTGATTGCTTTAATTTAAAATAACATATTGTTAATTGTAAATCATTGTTTGTCTTGTTTTCATAGATTCTTGGCGACTGGTCAATCTTTTAGTGCTTTACATTTTGATTTTTTGTTGGGGAGATCAACCATTGCCGTTATAGTACGTCACACATGCGACATGATATGGCAACATTTAAAAGAACAAATGATGCCTCAGCCAAACAGAGAAGATTGGTTGAAAATCTCTAAGGGCTTCAAGGACTCTGTTGACTTTCCTAACTGCATAGGAGCTTTGGATGGCAAGCATTTCAGAGTTAAAAAACCACCAAACTCTGGGTCACGTTATTTCAATTTTCATAAGTTTTTTTCCGTTGTTATTTTGGCATTGGTTGACACAGAATACCGTTTTATTTATGCAGACATTGGGGCCTATGGTAGTGCCTCAGATGCCCGTATATTCCGTTCGTCAAGATTAGCCCAACGCCTGCAAGAAAATGCATTATTGATCCCCCCACCAGTTGCCCTACCTGGTACATCTGGACCGTTGGCACCATATGTGATGGTAGCAGATGCAGGATTTGCATTATCCAAACATGTTATGCGACCATATCCAAGGAGATCCATTGATGACAGGAAACAGTACTTTAATAATCGGCTAACTAAAGCAAGACGTTATGTGGAGTGTGCATTTGGTATTTTAGCTAACAAATGGCGCATTTATCAGACAACTATTCAGTTGCAGCCAAACTTTGTGACATCTGTCCTCAAGGCTACCATAGTGCTTCACAATTTCTGTCGGCTACATGAAGGCGGAACTTATGTGGATGATGAATTTCAGATAAACCATGTTGTTAATCCAACAGGTGAACCTATGTCTCATAATTCCGTGACATCTGGTTTACAAATTAGAAATTTATTTACTGATTACTTTAATTGTTTTGATGATAATAATAATAGTGATGTTTGTTAAGATTGGCATGGATTTATTTCGATAAAAATTTATTATTTTTTCTTATACGAAAATGTGTAATTTTGTCAAAACATCTAAGAGCTTAAATCTTACTTGTATTAAAGTGAAAATGCGTTAATCATCAACTGACATTTCTGTTAACAACATGGATTTCTGAATGTTGTATGTATGTTTTTGTAAATTTCTGTGTTACTATCATGTTTGTTTTGTTATTTTAAACTTACAACATTAATAATGTTAAACGTCTATTGAAAAAATGCAATATTATTTATATATTTAAATAATAAACATGATAGTTTTTTTCACAAACATATTTTTTTATTAATAATAAGCATATTAATCCATAAAGTAATGCTGTTATTTTTTCACATCAAAATAAAAAATGAACATATAGTTCATCTTCTGTAAAATTTTACAAAATGTAAATTTTTATGGTATTCTTTCTAAAATTAAAAAATATACTTTACTTACAAGAGTACATTTTCAAAAATGTGTGCATTGCTTACAATGTTGTAAAATTTTCAACCAATTAAGTTGGTCTCATGTTGGACATTGACATAGACATAATAAATGTAAACTGTGTTTTGAGAATATAAGAAGTAATCTAACCATCAAATTGGTTGGGTACAAATGTGTTCCTAAAATAAAAAAAAAAACCATGCCATCAAACATATATGTGATCCGTCACTAAATATAATCACACATGTTTTTTGTTTTTTTTTAAACTCAGAGTTTACACATTTTTGGAAATCCCTCTTTTTTTAAATTTTGACACATTCATCATATTTGTTGTTTGAATGTAAAGATTACCAAAAATGTGTATCATAAGTCAACAAGATCTTCTAGTGAAGTAACCTGAGTGTTGCTGAGTATGTTGTTTTGTGTGGCCTCAGAAATGGTATTTTCAGGAATGGAAGCAGTTGTTTGCTGAACAACATTCCTATTACTAACTACAGTAGTGTGTGGAACAGTCTGTTGCATGCTTGTTTGTCCCAACACATTGCCTGTTGTTGAGTACACCTGTGGATCTACATGGGTAATTGGGTATTGTGTGTGTGTATGTTGTTGACCTTGAGGATAGTTGACTGATGTTTGTAAGTGTGGTGTAGGTAACATAGTTGAGATTGGATAATGAGGCATCATGAATGATTGTGGGTATGTTGAACCAGGAAACAAGTTAGGTAAACCACCAATATTTGTGGGTTGAGTAAAGTAACTAGTACTTGGAGTGGGTTGTAAATTCAAATAGTTTATGGGTTGCTGTGAGGTAGCACTTTGTACAGTGCTTAAGGCACCAGTATTGGTTGCAACATACCCTTGTCTAATTGGTGTTGGGAATAACGTACTTGAAGCAATTGAAGGTTGACCAGATTGTTGTAATACTGGATTATTGACTATTACAGTTGCCATTGTTGTTTGTGTTGAAATTGTATTTTGATTGTCAGTTGTGTTTGGGACTGTATGTTGATGCATAATGGTACGCCAATTTTCTATGGCCTCATATACTCTCACTGGTTCCTGTTCTGCCTGACTAGCTGAAAGTAGGGTCAGCATAGCAGCACGTACACGTTCCTGCCTATCGGATGGAATTTTGGTTAAGCTAGAAAACAAAGACCGACAAAAGCGCTCGGCATCTGTTTCTGGAATTAGAGTGTTCATTATGTGAATAATGCGTGTGTCAATTATTTCCGGTAAGGATCTCATTTCCTCAGGTCTGCGGATTCTTCTTGCACGTAGAGGTTGTGGTGCAAAACGTGGAAGTACATTTGTTTGTGTTGATTGTGTAGCTGGTGTGGTTGTTTGTTGTGTGGATGAGCCTTGGGTGTTGGTTTGTGCACTCTCTGTCCCACCCTCATGTGATTCAGTTGCTGCATCTTGTTGAATCTCTGGATTTTCACTGTCTTCTCTGCCAGGTTCTTGTTCTGATGCTGAGGTGGCTGTAGCAGAGGGACCTGCTGTTGGTTGATCATCTGAATCGTCTAGATTATCCTCCGTTCTATAAGAAATGAGACAACATATTAAAATCTTAACATTTATATTTGTACAATTATCTTCATGAAGTAAATGAATGTTGATTTTTTTTTTTTTCTTCTAAAAAAAAAAAAAAACTTACTGTGTTACTTCTAAGATGGGTGCTAGGAAGCTTATTTGTTCATAATAAACATATCTGCGTTTGCGGCCTTGGCTGGATGAGGATGGTATAGGGTTGTACTCCCTTCGGTACTGATCACGTGCTGAACGCCAACGCCTTTTGACCAAGTCAACTGTGTAATTTTAAAAAATATGTCACTTGCAACATTCACCATAAATCTGCACACATTAATTAAAATAATGTTTGCTAAATGTAATATACAATTTAACAAAATAATGTTGGCCAAATACTTTTGAGGAAAAAACATTTTTTTATATATTCTTCATTCAAAAGCATTTTTAGACATTCACACATAACAAAATAATATTTCTGATAAATTATCTTTGAAGTAATTGTCATATATATTTAAATTTTCCTTTTTTTTTTTTTAGCAATATCATTTGGCAATAAATTAATAGAAATATTATTTAATTCATGTAGGTCATGATATTTAAATGTTATTTAACTAAATTATAAAAAAATATTAAAAATAAAAAAACATGAATTGAAATTGTGATACTAAAATTAGACTAATAAAACAGGGAATTTAAAAACACATGACAGTTTAATCAGTTAATTAATTAACTTCATGAAGAATTTAAAGTCAGATTAAAAAAATAAGTATACTTTGATTTTTGTAAGTTATGAAATGTTTGGTTAACTTTTAAAAAATTTAACATGAACTCAATATATAGAGTAGTACATATACCAATTCTTCACAAAGATTTTTTAACTAAAAGACAACATAACTATAACAAAACATTCACAGTTTGTAAATATTTGAAAAATCCTAATATATATATTAAATAAATAAATATAAAAACATACAACAACTTACCATATTTAGCACGCTTTGCAGGCGAACATCTAGCCCATGCATTATTGGGGTACACTTCCTCAGCTACTTGATTCCAATGGCGGTCAACTGTCAGTCGGTCATGGTAACCATCAACACGTGTATCCCATAATGGTGGGTGAGTCTCGACAGCTGTTATCAGTTTCTCCGTGTCCACCCGTGGTGCCATTATTATATTTCGAAGCCGAAATTTTGCTCAAAATATATCTTTCAATACACAGAACTACAACTGCTTGCTTGCTCACTCCTTCTGCAAATGCATAGTTAGTTTTGTGCAAAAAAAATATGTTAGCTACGCCACCTGAAAGTATTTGAGATTGTAACAACCTTTCTAGTTAAAACACGGACACGGACCACACGGATAGCATACGGAGGCCATCCGTATCACGTACGTGTAAACACGGACCCATAGGATTTAATGGATCCGTGAGGACGTAATGCCGGTGGAAAACGGACATGTCAGCGCTTTTTCGGCACGCTCAAACGTACGCACGGAACGGACACACGCTCCGTGCGCAAACACTGACGTGAGGCTTTTTATATTAAAAATACTGTGTCAACATCAGCACGTGTCTCCGGTACGTGTAAAAAATGCCAAAAACGTACCGGAGACACGGATGTGTGGCGCAGGCCTAAGGCCTGCGCCACACATCCGTGCCTCCGGTACGTGTTTGGCATTTTTTACACGTACCGGCGGCACGGAGACATGTACAGCAATGCTACCCTATGGTAGCAGGCACACACACGTAAAACCACACGGAACGTGTGTCCGTGTGCGTTTGTACGTGTGTGCGATTTTCAAAGCGCTGACATGTCAGTGTTTTCTCCGGCAGCACGGGTGTTACACGGCCCGCACCCGTACCACACGGGTGTAGTGTGGATGCGGTCCCGTGTGACACGCGCCGGAGTAAACACACATGTCAGGGAAAAAAATAAAAAACATTAACTCACCTTCTCCAGCCCTCCTGTCTCTGCCGCTGCTGCCTCTTGCTGCCGACCGCCGCTCATTAATCTCATAGAATATTCACTTCACTGTCTGGCAGCAGCAGCAGCGGGGAGACGGGAGGGCTGGAGACCGAGGATCAGCACCACGGACAGCAGCGCGGCAGGAGGAAGGACCAGGTGAGTATAATAATTACTGATTCTACGTGTGCTATCGCGGATAGCACACGTAGAACACACGTGTCACGCACGTACCAGAGACACGTACTTACCTGCACGCAACACGCAGGGAAAATACGTGTCTCTCGGCACGTGCGTGAAATTCACGTGAGTGTGGCAGAGGCCTAAAACAGTATAATCTTCATTCAAATTGTCTTAGATATTCACAGAAGAATTTGCATGCTTTGGATTTAAAGGGGACCTATCATGTCCCTATGCCCTCTGACCCAACAGCGTTGATACCTGTATGCCAAAATTACCTCTCTAACCAGCCCTATATAATACTATTCACTAATATGAATGTTTAAAAAAACTACTAATAAACCTTGTTTTCTCTATGATTATCGGGGACTTGACTAGTTGCAAGTGCGTTAGTTCCCCAGACTAGTTGACTCTCTCTCCATATTATCATGCCCCTGTGGGCATGATAACATTATTTAAAAAAGAGAGCATCCTCGCCAGCTAATGGAAATATCGTGAATGTGCGCAGCTCATTTCGGCTGCGTCAGTGCACCTCAGAAGCAGGGTGTATGCCTCCATGCTTCATTAGGTGCACTGCACATGTACACGTCTTCTGAACATCCAGTGACGCTAAAATAAGCTGCGCTCATGTGCGAGATTTCCATTAGCTGGCAGTGACACTGGCTCATGGAAATCAGGTTATTACATCCAGAGGGGCGTGATAACACGGAAAGAAGGCCGACTAGTGTGAGGAACTAACAACACTTCAACTAATCACAGACCTTATTACCATAGGAACATTCATATTAGTGAATAGCATTATACAGGATGGTTAGGTAGGGAGTTTGGACATACAGGTATCAATGCTGCTGTGTTGGAGTGTATGGGGGACCTGACAGGTTATCTTTAAAGAGATTGTCTTTGTAATGATCTTGATTCTACATCCCACCAAGGACACCATCTGCAAGAAGTTTGTATATTCCTCTGTGTTTGTGTGGGTTTCCTCCGGGTTCTCCGGTTTTCTCCCACACTCCAAAGACATACTGATAGGGACTTTAGATTGTGAGCCCCAATGGGGACAGTGTTGCCAATGTTTGTAAAGCGCTTTGGAATTAATAGCACAATATATATTAATAAATATTATTACATATACATTCTATGGTGCATCCATGATTGGCAGATACCATACCCCTATCCTATTGATAAGAAGAGGACATGCGCACAATACTTGCCAATCAGTAGATATGTTTTCACACACCATGTCAGCCGTGCCGCTCCCTTCCACTAGAAACTTCTTTAACATGCCAAAATATCTAAATTCAGCCCTACGCTGTATCCTGCTTGTTTTTCTAAAATATAATGAGAGGTGACATTCTGCGTTGTATTATCTTTATTTGAATAACTGCACATTTTATTTGCATTGTTTGAGCCGCAAATATTATGCAAACCAACTGAGATACCAGAGAATAAAATATTTCACATAAAAGTCAGTGCAGACACTCAGTTACAGTGAATGTTTTGGAAAACAACTTCTTACCAAAAGTTAACATAGCAATCAGTAAACAGAAAGCGTTGGTGGTAATTTAGTGACGAAAACCCAAGTGGCTTAGAGCCGTATCGGTGCTGTTTGGGTTTATTCCTCTAATAGAAAGCATGCTTACCTTCATGAGGTTTCTTATTGAATATTTTTCAAATATAAAATGTAGCACCCAGGGATATGGGATACTCGGTCCCGGGCAGTGTACATCTGGGGAATGTCACAGTTGTGGCCGCTACCCAATTCCGTGCCCTGGGCCCTTTTTATAATGGTGATATTTACAGGGGATTGTTGAATAAAGTTTACATGTGATGCTACTTGCAGTGTTGCGGCTAAGTGTAGGGAGCTGCCGCAGCAGAATGTCTCTACTGGCACTGGTAGTATTGGCAGCTAGTATGGTAGTCCCTCCGCAAGTAGGGTTTTGCCCCAGCGGGTATATGGTGGAGTGGGTGTCGGAAGAACGGAGTCCACACAGGTATTCAGTGCAACTGGTTTACTCACTTTCTTGAGATGATGGTAACTGGGGGCCCGAGGCTGGCTGGTTTAGCCTCCAGGTTCCCTTCATTCCAGTGCTAGTCTGGTTTCTCTGGTACCTTCTTCCCCTGCACCTGTCTCTGGTAAGTGGGTCCCCGTGGTTTAGAACACTGGGGGTCCCCATTCTGTGGTTTGTCCACTTCTGTCTGCCTGACGGTAGCATGAACCATGTGGGGCTGGAGTCTCTGGTCCTCTCCCCGGTTCTCCCTTTGCCACTGAGTCTTCAGATTTGTTAGATTTGTTAGGGGCAGCAAGGTCCTTGATCGTCCCCTTTGCTGTGGAGGTGTTAACAGGTCAGCTTGAAGCCCTTTCCTGTCCTAGGGTCCTGTAATCCGCCGGTGCATAGTTCTGGGAGTACTCCACTGTACTCCACTGGCAACCACTTCTCCTGGGTACCAGGTCACCGTTAACCCAAGTCAGGATGTCACTTTGCTTCCACCTTCACATCTTCACCGCTGTCACCTAACTGACTACTCTCCACAGTCTGCCCCTCCCACCTGGTCAACTAGTGGACTGGAGGGGTTCCACCTTTAGGCGGCCATCCATTGGTCCCACCCTAGTTAAGTACCATTGTAAAGGGGATTGTTGGGGAAAACTAGGATTACTTGGGTTTTTGGTGTTACCGGCACTGGAGTTCTAGGTCGCTAGGAGGGTAGGCCCTGCATCCTTGTGGGGATGCAGAACCTTGTAGCACAGTGATGGTTTCAGGGGCGCTACATAAAACATATTAAAACATCCACACAAGGTAACATACAAGCAAATATTGGATAGTCTAACATCACTTCAGGTTTATTCTACCTTTATTGTAAGTAAAATAAAAACTAGTTGGACAGAAGCATTGGGACACATGACTTAAGCACTGAATTCTGTTTTTTATTTCAGTCTCAATGCTGCAGGTATCTAAAATCCAGCCCCTAGCCATGTACTCTGCCTTTAGTAACAATTGTGAAGAAATAGCTTATGCTAAAAAGCTCAATGAATTTGAGCATGACACTATAATAATGGTGTCACCATTGTAACAAGTCAGAGCATGAAATTTTCCCCTGTTGTTGAAAAATGGAAGTAGTGAGGAACAAAAGCAACTCGGTCACAATATGTGGACCATGTAAAATTACCGAGCAGGTTCTGCGAGCTCAAAGTGCATAAAATTTATTCTGCCAACTCAATAACTGTTGACTTTTAAATCTCCTCTGGCATTTGCATCAACACTAGAGAGAAGCGAATATATTCAAGAGGAATTAAATTCTATATAGTGTAAGGTTGCACCCCGCAACCTGGGGAGTTCCACTCGCTTGCAGCGGTGTGAGGTAGCTTCAGCAACACATGTACACAGTCTCTTTATAAAAATTTCCAGCCGTTTATTAAAAACTTGTCATAAACGGCAAACATTAAACATAACAGGCCTCTCCTGGCTTAAGGCAAAAATATAGCACAATCACATACCGTGGGCTTCCAGTCCAATACAGTCTCTATTGGAAGTGTGGCGCCTGTACACACTGGCTCCTGCCAGCAAACAACACTTGCTGTGGTTCCTTCCAAGAACCCAGAGACACTCTGCAGACTCCTGTCTGTCTCTTCACTCCAGGAGAGCTTTGGTCCAGTAGCCACAGCACTAACCAGCCTGGCTTGCACACTACTTCCAGTCTAAACCCAGACTGAATTCCAGAGCCCCGTGTTCAGCCTCCACACAGGCTGATACACCCAGAGCTCCCTGCTCTGCTCTCACACCCTGCAGAACACACACTGAGTCTCCTAAATCAGACTGGACACACCCACAGGTGGAGGTCTGTGATTATTCAGACCTGCACAGCACACAGGCATTATTAAAGGGAACCTGACCCTTATATGCAGAAACAAGCCTTTGTGGAACTACAAGTCCCATAGCAACCTCTTCAGTTTAATATCGCAGCGACCTGCTCCACTGCGACATATTGCGACCATTTACCACATTGGTGGTCGCTACCTCACAATAGGTATTCTGCAATTAAATTTGAAGCAGAGGTGGCAAAATGGTGGCTGCTGGCTGTAAAGGGTCATCAAAAGGTTAACAATTTCAAACTTACCTTACCACTCACCTCTCCTTTCATGTCACCTTTCTGGTTCTCGATGCATCTTCTTACCACCATTGTCGAGCTGTAAATCCTCTCACACTAGGTTGGGACCTCCATCTCTGATGAGGACCAGGACAGTTCTAAGCATGATATTTGTGATGTCATGACATCATGACCTTTCACATCTTGTGCATCATCAAATCTATAAATCCCAGTCCAACTTGAGGAGAACAAGGGATTCAGCACCAGCATTGGTGATAAGATGTGGTGAGAACCAGATGGGTGAAGATGAGGAACAGAGCAGCCAGAGAGGTAAGTGGTAAAATGAGAATAAGAAGATTAAGCATGTTTTAATTTTTTTTACATCTTATGTTTATTATGCTTTTTCGTCTGGAAAGACCCCAGCACATAATAAAATATAATTAAATTAATTAAATTCACAATTTCCAAGAAAAATCTGTGGAAACAGTCAAATTTGAATTTTGGCTGATCTGCCCAGTTATAATCAGCACAAAACTACGTATTGGGAGCTTTAAGGCCTCAGTTTCCATGGCTGAAGAGCAACATGTAAGCCTTGCATCAAGCACAACACCAAACATCAGATAGAGCCTTGTAAAGCATGCTGGAGTCTAGAGTATTTAAAACGTGTTCCTTGACCTGCTGAATCATACTTATTTACCTGGACGGCTGAAAAATGAGTCAGAGTTTGGTGAATGCCAAGAGAACATTACCTGCTCGACTGCTGTGAGATAGCTATAAATCTTGGTGCAGGAAAGCTACTGCTATGTTTATCAAAGATTACTCTAGGCCCATACGTAGGAGTGATGAAAAATCTTAAAGAGAACCTGTCAACAGTTTTTTTGGTATTAAACCAAAAGTCTCACCTTCTGCAGCTCCTGGGCTGCATTCCATAAAGGTGCACCTTATTGCTGACTCCCCTTGCAGACCTCAGAAATAACTTTATAAAATCTGAGTGCCACCTATCCTAATGACCTATTCTGGTCAGATGGGCGTGCTCATTTTTGGCTCCTCTCCCTCCTTCTGGCCTTGTTTGCCGTCCTCCTTTTATGATTGACGAGGATAACGCCAACGTCGCCATCCACGTTGCTCTGTCAAATCTCGCACCTGTGCAGAGTCATTCCTGGCTCGTGCAGGCGCAGTTCAGTCTGCCCTATCGTGGGCCGAGCCTAAAACATAGTTGCCATTGTGTGAGCCGGTGAGGTCTGCGATTTGCATGACCATAATCTCGCGCCTGCACAAAGACCTCACCAGCTCGGGCAACGTGGATAATGATGGAGGCTTCATCCTCGTCAATCATGAAAAGAGGACAGTGAACAAGGCCAGAAGGAGGAACAGGAGCCGAAAATGAGCACGCCCATCCAACCTGAACAGGTCATTAGCATACATGGTGGTCAGATTTTATAAAGTTATTTCTGAGGTCTGCAAGGGGAGTCAGCAACGAAGTGTACCTTCATAGAATGCAGCCCCAAGAGCAGCAGAAGGTGATACTTTTAATGTAATACTAGTGACAGGTTCCTTTTAAAGGTGTTTTCTGCTTTGAAAAAAAATCCAGGTCCCCAGGTGCAATGTTTTTTAAAAAATACACACTTTACTCACCAATCTTGAGTGTATTGATGGATCTCTGCTTTCTGCTCCTGGTTTCTGATATTGGCTGACATCATGTTGACAGAGACAATCACAGAGCTCACTGTCTCAGCCTATTGTTATTGAACGCTCCACTCAGAGCTGCTGGTCTTACTGATAAGCTGCCATGTTACCAGCATTGTGGTCAATAACACAAACTGGGAGTAGTGATGGAACCATGGGTAGTGTGTAAAGTGTGGTTTACTTGTTATAACAAACTGTGTTCCCTGACCGGGATTTTTTTCAAAAAAGGAACAACTTGTGAAATGATTCAGCAAGACAATTCTGGATAATTACTTTCAACAATTTGCTGTAGTCCCTTTTGGTTCCAGCACGACTGTGTTCCACAGCACAAAGCAAGGGCCATAAATACTTGGTTGGTGAGTTTGGTGTGGAATACCTTGACTGTCCTACAAACAGCCCTAACCTCTTCCCCATAAACCACTTTTGGGATGAGTTACAATAGAAAGTTTGAGCCCAGCTCTCTTTTCCAACATCAGTGTCTGATCTCACAAATTATCCTCCAGAACAGTGGAATGAAAGATGTTTTAGGTGCCAAGGGACAAATCCATAATAATGCCTATAGCTGTAGAATGGCATTTCATAAAAGCTCCTGTAGATATAATGTTTAGCTGTCTCAATACTATTGTCCATATATTGTTTATAGGATGTGAAAATCCACAATAAATATCCAAGCATTCAGAGTACCCTTGTATATAGTTCATTCCATTAAAACTGTTCATTTTGACTATAACTGACATAATTACATGATTGCTATCAATGAGTGACACATATTTTGCTTTTGATGTACGTTAATGACATTTGTTATGTATAACATGCTTTTCTGTAATGACAGATATTTAATTTTCTACAGTACCTGACATCTTTCTAAATGTATATCAATTTAGCAGTGGAAAAATTGAGACTCAGCAAGTTAAATAATGGATAGATAATGGATAGATTAGGGAAGATATCTGCTGATAAAACCTAAGGAAAAATAAATAAATAAATAAATGAGCATATACTCTATGAGGGGCTGCTGATTAGTCTTTGGGGCACTTTGCACACTACGACATCGCAAGCCGATGGTAGCGATGCCGAGCGTGATAGTCCCCGCCCCCGTCGCAGCTACGATATCTTGTGATAGCTGCTGTAGCGAACATTATCGCTACGGCAGCTTCACATGCACTTACCTGCCCTGCGACGTCGCCCTGGCTGGCGAACCGCCTCCTTCCTAAGGGGGCGGGTCATGCGGCGTCACAGCGACGTCACACGGCAGGCGGCCAATAGAAGCAGGGGGGCGGAGATGATCGGGACGTAAACATCCCGCCCACCTCCTTCCTTCCTCATTGCAGCCGGGATGCAGGTAAGGCGATGTTTCTCGCTCCTGCGGCTTCACACACAGCGATGTGTGCTGCCGCAGGAACGAGGAACAAGATCGTAACATCGGTCCTTCCAAAATTATGGAAATGACCGACGCTACACCAATCACACGATTTCGACGCTTTTGCGCTCGTTAATCGTAGTAAAAATGATTCACATACTCCGATATCGACAGCGACGTCGGATGTGCGTCACTTTCGATTTGACCCCACCGACATCGCACCTGCGATGTCGTAGTGTGCACAGTTCCCCTTTGGCTTTACCCAGAAAGAAACGAGATAGAATGATGAAACTTTCCATTTATTCCACATACTCTCCACTGATGTCAACACACTTCTTACATCAGTTTTCCAAGTTCTGTAAGCCTAGCAAAAAGAAGGATTTCGGTTGTGCTTCAAACCAGGCATCTGTAGCAGCCATGGCATCAAAAATGGTACCTTTGAGTCGTTTCTTCAGGTTTGTATTTAGATGATAGTCGGAGGAAGCTATGTCTAGTGAATAAGATGGTTGGGCAACCAGCTGGATGCACAGCTCTGCCAGTTTTGACACGATCTGTTGTGCAGTGTAAGCGGAGGCATTGTCTTGCGGGAACAATATTTCTTTGGACAGCTTGCCGCGCCTTTGGGCTTCAGAGCTACCTTCAATTGGTCCAAAAGTTCAATATAATACCTAGCAATGATGGTGGAACTCTTATGAAGGTAGTCCACTAGCAGCACCCCTTCCTTATCACAGAACACAGACACCATCACCTTAGTGACTGATTTTTGCACCCTGAACTTCTTTGGAGAACTACTGTGCCTCCATTCTTTTGACTGCTCATTGTTTTCAGGGTCATACAAATAAATCCAGATATCCATCGGGATCAGTCGATCCAGGAAGTTCTTATCAGTCCAGAAACGCTGACAAATGGACCGGCAAGTTTTCACTTGCATGCTTCTCTGATGTGTTGTCAAACTTTTGGGGACCCACTCTGCTGATAGCTTCCTCATGTCCAAATTTTCATGGATAATGCCACAAACACGTTCATGGAAAATCCCCATGATGTCTGCTATTGCTTTAGCTGAAATTTGTCAATTCTTCAGTATGAGGTTGTGAACCGCATCGACGATCTCTGGAACAACAACCACTCTCAGTCATCCAGGATGTTCCTCATCATTGGTGCTGAAGTGGCCCATTTTAAATTTGGCAACCCAGTTCTTAACTGTGGAATATGAAGGGCATTGATCCCCCAATGTCTGCGACATATCACCATGAATATCCTTTGCGGACTTTCCTCGCAGAAACAAGAATTTTATCACTCCTCTGCTCTCAGTTGCAGTGAATATCGCATAAGACTCCGCTATTTTGTTTTCCCATGTGGTTAGAACACTGTTGCCATAAGTAACAAATATGAAACAACAAATATGAAATTTTGAAAAAATCTATTAGACAAATAAGGCCTTCATGTGATGTAACATTCGTTACCATAGAAACAAAAGAAGATCACAAAGCCAAGACTTATCAGCAGCCCCTTGTATAATAAGTAATTAATTAAACAGAATTAGTACATGTAAATAACATAGGGCATTTAGATAACACCATTTTGATAAAATAAAAGTATAAAAGCCATTATACAACAACAAGGTATACCCAGTCAGGACGGGCCTAACCTGTCTCTAATATTAACCTCACATTGTGTCAACTGACCTCAATGTGAATAGGGGCAGAGCAGGAACGATGCACTGGGGAAAATAAGTATTTGTTACACTGCCAATTTTGGACGTTTTCCAGGCTACAAAGAATGGAAGTCTGTAACTTTTGTCCTAGGTACACTTAAACAGTGACAGACAGAATCCAAAAAATAAATCCATAAAATCACTTTGTATGAATTTTAAGTAATTAATTTGCATTTTATTGCATGAAATAAGTATTTAATACAATAGAAAAAAATAGAAATTAAGATTTGGTATGAAAACCTTTGTTTGCAATCACAGAGGTCAGGTGTTTGCTGTAGTTCATGACAAAGTTTGAGCAAGTTTGCAAACACTGCAGAGTGGATTTTGGCCCACTCCTCCATAGAGATCTTCTTCAAACCTTTGAGGTTTCAGGGCTGTCGCTGGGAAACATTGAGTTTCAGCTCCCTGTAAAGATTTTCTATTAGTTTAAGGTGTGGAGAGTGACTAAGTCACTCCAGGACCTTTAAATGCTTCTTACAGAGCAACTCCTTAGTTGCCCTGCCTGTTTGTTCCAGGTTATTGTCATGATGGAACGCCCTACCATGAGTCTTGTTCAATGCACTAACTGAGGGAAGGAGTTTGTTCACCAAAATCTTGCGATACATGACCCCATCCATCCTCCCTTCAATATGATGCAATCGTCCTATCCCCTTTGCCGAAAAGAGCCCCCAAAAAATGATGCTTCCAACACAATGCTTCATGTTTGGGATGGTATTCTTAGGGTTGTACTTATCCTTCTTCCTCCTCCAAAAATGGTGAGTGGAGTTGATATTAAAAAGTTTTATTTTGGTATCATCTGACCACATGATCTTCAATGCCTCCTCTGGATCATCCAGATGGTCATTGATGAAAATCAAATGGGCCTGGACATGTACTGGTGTGAGCAGGGAGACCTTGTGTGCCGTGCAGGATTTTAATTCATTACAGCAAAGTGTGATACTAACCGTAATAGTGTATTTGAGACTGTGGTCCCAGTGCTCTTCAGGTCATTCACCAGGTCCTCCCATGTAGTTATGGCCTGATTCCTGCCCATTCTCAAAATCACCCTTACCCCACAAGGCGAGATCTTGCATAGAGCCCGAGTTAAATAAAAAATTGACAGTCAGCTTGTGTTTATTCTATTTTCTAATAATTGCACCAACATTTGTTGCTTTCTCACCAAGCTGCTTGCCTATCATCCTATATCCTATCCCAGCCTTGTGCAGATCAAAAAAATTGTCACTGGTGTCCTTGGGCAGTTCTTTGGTCTTGGCCATGGTGGAAAGGTTGGAGTATTATTGATTGAGTGTGTGGACAGGTGTCTTTTGTACAAGTAAAGAGTTCAAATAGGTGCAATTAATACAGGTAATGAGTGCAGAGTAGAAGGGCTTCTTAAAGAAAAAACACAGGTCTGTGAGCAAGAATTCCTGATGGTTGGTAACTGATCAGCTACTTATTCCATGCTATAAGATGCAAAAAAAATGTTTAAAAAACAAAATGTTATTTTATGGATTTTCTTTTATAGTGTCTCTGCCAGTTAAAGAGTGCGTACAATAAAAATTACAAACCACTCCATTTTTTGTCGGTGGGAAAACTTGCAAAATTAGCAGTGTATCACTTACTTATTTTCCCCACTGAATATGCTGGTATTGTAATATGTACTGAGGTACAAAAGTAAAAATACTGTGTTATAAATGTGGGTAGATGCTAAATCCACCTAAATACACAGATAATTAGGTAGATGGATAGATAGGGAGTTTGATGATAGATAAGCAGAGCGATAGATAATTGATAAATAGATAGATAGATAGGTAGGTAGGTAGAGAGGTAGGTAGGTAGGTAGATAGATCGATAGATAGATAGGTAGGTAGGTAGGTAGGTAAAGAGGTAGGTAGGTAGGTAGGTAGATAGATCGATAGATAGATAGATAGAACAAAAAGTTTGATGCAGCACAAAAACAAAAGACCTTTTTAGGGTGCAATGTTCTCACCTTGTGGTTTCTTCAGATAACCATCCATGAAAAAGACAAAAATCAAAAATAGGCAGGCAGCACTCCACAGATTTTTGAGTTACCTAACCTTTATTGGTCACATAGGAAGAAGGTTCAAGTGTGAACCGAAACGTCCCTATGCACCTATGTGACCAATAAAGGTCAGGTAATTCAAAAATCTGTGGAGTGCTGCCTGCCTATTTTTTTCTTTTTTAGATAGATAGGTAGATAGATAGATCGCTAGGTAGAGAATGGATAGATAGATAGATAAATAGATATAGGGATAGATGGATAGATAGATAGATAGACAGATAGGTAAATAATGGATAGATAGATAGATAGATAGATAGATAGGTAGATAATGGATAGATAGAATATGGCTTTTTAAAGCATTTAAAAAAGCATTTTCAAAATAGACTTTTTTTTCATCTTTCTCTTACTACAGGAAAACATGGCAAAAAGCAGGAAATATAAAGTGCTATGGTCATACGTCTTGCTATTATTTTCATCCAGGACAATTTATAACTGTGACAGCTGACTATCAAAGTTACATGGTTCAGCTAATAGGTGCAGCACAAGACTTGTCAATGAGCGGTTGTGGCATGAGATGTCACAAAAACTGATATGTCGTTTTTGTATTTTCCAGAAGAACTACATTCATACGCTGATACATGGCCTTTATTAACACCGACTACTGTGCATGTATCCATGGTAATCATAGCGCTCATAATACGAGAAATATGCATTCATTAGGAGAGGATAGATAAGGTGACTGGGTCAATTGTAAAGGAGTAGCATAAATATCACTGTGAGACCAAAAAAAAAACTTCAAATAAAGAAGTATGACAGTTTCCGATCTTATTACTTATTTTTAGAGGGAAGCCCCAGAGAGACAAATTCTAAAGTGAATAATTGTTTGGAAATTCTGTTTGCTAAGCAACTGGTCAGACATGTTAGCAATGCTGCCTCCCTCTGTGCCACCGGGACACATCCTAATCAGAAGGCTCAGACTGAGCTTGTAAAAAATAACAGAGTTTTCGTAAAAAAGGCAACACTGTCCATTTATTATGGCGGCAAGAATCACATATCCCCTAATTAGATGCGGCACTAATGGGCCAACCTATAAAAGATAGAACAAAGGATGCATTTGGTGAATAGTAATATTATAACTATGGTGGTGGGTAGGCCACAGTCTTAGGAGCCTATAACATTAAAATGAGTTCTGACATTCTTTTGCATTTTGTCACTGTTTTTGCCATTTCTTATTGCTTTTGAAGAATTGAAATTTTCTTATAACATCTCTACAAATGCCATATTCCTAACTAGAGATGAGCCCTGCCTTGATCCCATATATCATTTGCTCTTCCATGGCGGCTGGTCTTCACATCTGTGCCTGGGATCCTCAGCCCAGCTTCCTAGCTGCCTCTTGCACTTACTAGGGCTTTCAGTATCATGATGTGTGATGTCTTAGGGCCTAGTAAGTGCTATCCAGCAAGCTGGATTAAAGGTATGAAGAATAGCTGTCCCAGATAGGACACTTGACCAGGGCAGTGTGAATCAGTATGTCCATTTCTACTTCTACCAGCTGACAGTTTGTTCAAAAAGGTTTATCCAAGGAATCCTTTGCTATACACAAAAACTGAAAAATTGCCCAATATTAAAAAATCACAGAACCACTGTCCTTAATTTCTTCCTTAACTTTGCTCTCTTTGTATAATTTAGTGTTAGAGTAAGGAGTTAATGTCCTGGGGCCTGCTATAATCTCATAATGGGCAGTAATTCTCAAGAGAATGCATTAATACAATTTCACGAGGAAGTATGTATGGTACAGTAACGGAGCTCCTAGGCTGACCCTGAGAGTGGGACCCCTGCGCTGTCCCTTATCACGACGGTAGGCTCCATGGTAGCCAGGTTCGAGCCTCCAACGTGGCCCTGTCTCCTGTCCAAGCCATTATACTACTCCCCCCACCCAGGGAGTGAGCCGAAATCTAGGAACTAAAACCCCATAAATAATGACAGACAAGGGTAAACGGAAACTCGTCCACCCACCACTCAAAACACACAGGAATGACAATATGTGTGCATGAAGTAATGAAAAAGGGAATGATGTAACGCACAAAAGGGGAACGCTCACACCACGCTCAAGCATGCAAAAATCACCATATATAAGAGGCACAACAAGACCGAGGTTCACATGTGCTATCACCGGCACAAGAATGAAGAAAGGCGTGATTAATAAGCGGAAGTGACAGCTGCACATGGCAATCAGCAACCTGATCGTTTAGGCCTTGCTCACATGTCTGCAGGAATTAACTCCTGCACAGCTGAAGACCAGAGAACCCGCAGTACCCAATGCCTGACTCTGATTGAACACTCCACCAGACCCAGGTTGCTTATCAGACTCTGTAGGATGAACAGAGTCTGACGCCACAATGCCAACAGGTGAGTGCTGAGTTGAATATTGCATGAAATACAAAGGGGTCTAGCTAGGCTGGGTGTCTTTACTTATAATGTGCTAAGTATTCTGCTATTTGTTACTATGTGTATGCATGGTATGCCTGTATTCATGAAGCTGTAAAATAACTGACTGTCCCAACTTTATTTGGAGACTATTGGAAATTACGGGCCTAGTCACGTCTTTTAGTCTCACGAGCGATGATTGAATCCTTGAAACTTCTGAGAAAAGAAAAAGCTACTATTACATTAAAAAAAACAATAACCTAAAATTTGCAAAAAAAAAAAGTAGCCCAATCTGTTCAACAAAGGGGCTAAAGAATGGTTACAGCAGAACATAAATTCTGATAAAGATCCGCCAGCAAAAATGGAACTGATCAGCAGATTAACACTTGTGTTCTGTGCACAAAACCCAACAGTCTGGCATTTTGGGTAATTTTATTTTTAGTTTACTTTTATTATCTATATTACACTGATACAATGTAACAAACTGCAGCTATTTGTGCTCAACAAATTACAGGTTTTCAGCTTCTGCAATTCCACAAAACATGTTTTCATTTACTGATCTGAAGCGGTGATGATAATAACAGTGTGGGATGGAAAGAGAAACTAAGTAAGAAAGTAGTGTAACTTTTCATGGTGTATTGATTAGGCTTTATTCACATATGGCTGTACATCCTCTTTAGCACAGTAGGTTAGTAAGGTTGAAAAAGACACAAGTCAATCTAGTTCAACCTAATTACCTATAGTATTGATCCAGTGGAAGGAATAATAACCCAGTAATCCCTCATGAGTTGTCTTCATTTGGAGAGAACAACACTCTAGAACAATAAATTCCTGGATCAATTCCCAATCTCAGGCAATCTAATATTAATATTTAGATAGTAATTATCACCAATCACAGCACATTTTTAGATATGAAAATCATGATTTTGCCATGTGAATGCTTGTCCCAATAAAACTGAGATCATTTTTGTAGAGGTTTGTTATGCAAAGCAAGCTGGAAGTGCAATAGTGACTTTCTAATGGACACAGATCGCTTCTTCACGTGCATTGAAAATCTCACAGTGTAGCATGCCAATGTATTTCTATAAAGAGCTGCTACATTGTATGGGATGAGTCCCTGATGAAGAAGAGCAAAACATACGTTGGGGCGAGGGGTACACATAGAGCGCAGCTGCTACTGATAAGCAGTAATATTATTATCCATACCCTGACTATACGCATATCATTTGATTAGACACAAGCACAAGCACTTTGAGGGTGGATGGTCTGTTATTTATAATCTGAACTTGCTTATTTATAGACTGTGGACACTATGTCGCCCTCCCATGTTTTTATGTAGCACCCGCTATTGTAAGCAATATTTATTTGAATACATATATTGATCTCAGATGGTTGTTTTAAACTTTGAAAAATAAATAATAATTTTATTGAGCATAATACTCTTGTTTGGTTGCTTTATTAGCCCAACCAGGTTTCTTTGCTTGTTGTATTATATGGGATAACAGTTGGTATACCAAAAAATGGTTCTGCCACAAACTTGATAACCAAGAAATTATTCATGAGCATCAAATAGAATAACAAATTTAACAGAACAGTTTTATAAAATTCTTTCAGATATATTACAGTGTCTATCACTGCAGCTTACAGGTGAAATATGTATACTAGTGACCAATCACTGTCACGATTTGTGTACAGCTCTGAGAACAAACCCAATGCTACTCCATTAAAGTACAAAGACTGCTACAATAGGAGGCTAGTTATGTGCTGTACACTGCCTCATCCCCTCACTAAATGGATAAAGGCCGCCGTATAATAAAAGTGGGCAGAGTGAGGCTGTTATAACGTTATCAACCGCTGTAGGTAGACATTATTCCATAGGTAAGGATAGACACATTGTCTAGTCATGTGATAGGAAACTATTTCAATCACTGGTTCTGCATAGCTGAGGAAAACCGTCTGGATCCCACTCCTTTTCAATGGGCCCACTAGCGAAAATTATTAAGAACATTCACCATACAGCTATGGAGAACATCTGCAGGTCTTGCTTATAGTATTTTTGTGTACAAAACAATATAGCTATAGATCTCAGGCCAATGCTACCTAATAGAGGCTCCTTATATTAGTTCATCATGTAGGAGGTGGTCGCATTATCCCTCACTCCTACTTCGTTTTATGCTATTCTATGTGTTTTATGCTGAATACATGTGTTGAATCCTCTAGAGAATATGATAAGAAGTGCTGCTGATAAAAGAGGCAGTTTCTCGATGTAGTAGAGCCAGAACTGTGCAGAGGCCGGCGCCACCTAATGGCCGAGAATCCAATGTAAAGTGTTTGAATATGTAATGTGTACAGTATTAATGATATATTAGCCAGATAAATTCAAGGTTTAGGTTTTACAAATATTGTAGTGTTAGACATCAACTGGTTGTAAAGGAGTTTATCGAAAGGTGGTAAGAGTGACAGATGGACAGTGGGTTGGTTAGAGAGCAGTTCTGCAGGAGGGTTCCTGGACTGAGAATGTGGTCTTGTAATTTGGGCCAGTTGGGGAACCCAGATATATCATGCAAGGCTCTAGAGCCTATAGCTCACCCCGGGATGGGCTTAGAAGAGTCTAGGGACTAGACAGCCATCAGGGCAAAGATTCTCGGATGGGTCAAAGGAAGTCGAGTAACTGGAAGCCATCAGGGGAAAAGGAGAGGACCATGGTTAGCCAAAGAGTAAGAAAGGGAGAAGAGGAGGCATAGGCCCGGCAGCTGTTGGATGAGGTCCCAGATAGCGGTATAGGCCGAGACAGAGTAACCCAGGAGAAAGTGGCAGCAGAACTGTAGAAGTGTGGCCATGTCTGTCATGATGGAGGAAGATAAAAAAAACTGTTCAACATTGTTTTGCCAAGAGAACCCCAGTGTTATGTGTCTCTCTGCTGAGTCTATGATGGTGACCAACTGCAGGGTGGTGTACACTGCCCTGAAGAGAACAGTAAGTGTCACACACCCACCAAAAGGTGTCTACAAACACTGATTCTCTCTGGAGTACATTATTCTATATTGGTGACAATATGGGGAATACTATACTATATGGAAAACATTATACTACATGGAAGGCTATGTAGGACCCACTATAACTAGTGATGAGCGAGTACTAAAAAGCTCGGGTGCTCGAGGCTCGGGCCGAGCATCCCAAGGTACTCGTGTACTCGGCCCGAGCACCGAGCCCAATGTTATCCTATGGGAGACCCGAGTATTTTTGTAAAATCACCCCCGGCAGCATGTAGAAACCCTAAAAATGTCACAAAAGTCTCAGAAGAGTGCTCAAATGACATGGCAACAGCATGGGGAAGACCCCTTAAAGCATTTATCACTCAAAAGTCACAGCTGTGAACAATTTTGTCCGAGTTTTACGCCATTTTTACGGACTCACCATAAAACCTTCCAAAATGACACCAAAATGAATTTTCATGGCGGAAATGTTAAGGGCACATACCTAATAGTGAGATAGAGCTGGTGTATGTTACTTTTGGAGATTAATAATACATGAAAGATTTTACGTAAAACATTGTGTGGCACTCCAATGTCCAAAACGCACGTTTTGTGCTTTTTACTAGCGATGTCGGTCATTTTTTTTTTCATTCTATCTCCCGTCGGTCGGTCTTGCTCTGTCTGTCTCTCTCTGTCTTGTCTGTCCCCCTCTCACAGTCTGTCGGTCATTCTCCCCCCTCTCTCTTACTTACCGTTCCCCGATCACTGGCCCGGCGCTGCACGGCTGTTCACTAAACTCCGGCGGCTTTTCCTCTTTTGAAAAAGCCGGCCGCTCATTAATCAATCTCGTATTCTCTGCTTTCCTGCTTTTCGGCGCCTATGATTGGTTGCAGTGAGACACGCCCCCACACTGAGTGACAGCTGTCTCACTGCACCCAATCACAGCAGCCGGTGGGCGTGTGTATACTGTGCAGTGAAATAAATAATTAAATAATTAAAAAAAACGGCGTGCGGTCCCCCCAATTTTAATGCCAGCCAGATAAAGCCATACGGCTGAAGGCTGGTATTCTCAGGATGGGGAGCTCCACGTTATGGGGAGCCCCCCACCCTAACAATATCAGTCAGCAGCCGCCCAGAATTGCCGCATACATTATATGCGACAGTTCTGAGGCTGTACCTGGCTCTTCCCGATTTACCCTAGTGCGTTGGCAAATCGGGGTAATAAGGAGTTAATGGCAGCCCATAGCTGCCACAAAATCCTAGATTAATCATGTCAGGCGTCTCCCCGAGATTCCTTCCATGATTAATCTGTAAGTGACAGTAAAAAAACACACACACCCGAAAATTCCTTTATTAGAAATAAAAAACACTAACAAAGTCCCTCATTACCAATTTATTAACCCCGACAAACCCTCCATGTCCGGCGTACTCCACAGTCCTCCAGCGTCGCGTCCAGCTCTGCTGCATGGAGGTGACAGGAGCTGCAGAATACACCGCCGCTCCGGTCACCTCCACGCAGCTAATGAGATGAGTATAGCGATCAGCTGAGCTGTCACTGAGGTTACCTGGATCCAACGGTGGATGCAGCGATTAATCGCGGCCACCGCTGGATCCAGCGGTGGCCGGGAGTTACCTGACTGACAGCAGCTGATCGCGCTATTCCCTTCATTAGCTGTGTAGAGGTGACCGGAGCGGCGGTGTATTCTGCAGCTCCTGTCACTTCCATGCAGCAGAGCTGGACGCGACGCTGGAGGAATGTGGAGTACGCCGGACATGGAGGGTTTGTCGGGGTTAATAAATTGGTAATGAGGGACTTTGTTAGTGTTTTTTATTTCTAATAAATGATTTTTTCGGGTGTGTGTGTTTTTTAACTGTAATTTACAGATTAATCATGGAAGGAATCTCGGGGAGACGCCTGACATGATTAATCTAGGATTTAGTGGCAGCTATGGGCTGCCATTAACTCCTTATTACCCCGATTTGCCAACGCACTAGGGTAAATCGGGAAGAGCCGGGTACAGTCCCAGAACTGTCACATATAATGTATGCGGCAATTCTGGGCAGCTGCTGACTGATATTGTTAGGGTGGGGGGCTCCCCATAACGTGGGGCTCCCCATCCTGAGAATACCAGCCTTCAGCTGTATGGCTTTATCTGGCTGGTATTAAAATTGGGGGGGACCGCACGCCGTTTTTTTTAATTATTAATTTATTTATTTTACTGCACAGTATAGACCCGCCCACCGGCTGCTGTGATTGGGTGCAGTGTGACACCTGTCACTCAGCGTGGGGGCGTGTCTCACTGCAACCAATCATAGGCGCCTGTGGGCGTGGAAAGCAGGGAATATGAGATGGCTGTGTACAGAGCACAGCGCGCCCGCCGGTATAAAGGCTCGGTCACGCTGTGCAGGCCGGCCAATCACTGCAATTCCACAACTAACAGTGCTGTGGCATTGCAGTGGTCTGCCAGCCAATCCCTGCATGAGGGCTGGCTCTCAAAAGAGCGCCAACATGCAGGGATGAAGACCACGAGTACAGCACGAGTATTGCAAAATTACTCGGTACCCGCCGAGTAGCCCGAGTACAGTGATACTCGTGCGAGTACCGAGTAGTAACAAGCATACTCGCTCATCACTAACTATAACATATCAAAGGCAATGTGGGGCCCATCATACGATATGAAAAACAATGTAGGGCCCATTATGCCATATGTAGGAAGACAATATGGGATCATTATACCGTTTGGAAGACATTATACTAAATGGAAATCAATGTAAGGGCATTTTACTATATGGAAGAGAATGTGCGGTCATTATACTAGCTTGATAGCAGCATGCAGCCCATAATACTATATTGATGGCAACATAGGGCACATTATACTATATGGAAGGCAATGTGGTGCCTAATATACTACATGGAAGGCAATGTGGGGACCATTATACTACATGCATGGCAATGTGTGGCCCATTATACTACATGGATAACTATATGTTGTCCTTTATACTATTTGGAGCACTATGTGGGACCTGTTATACTCTTTGGAGGACTATGTGGGGCTCATTATGCTGCTTGGAGGACTATGTGGGCCCATTACTCTGTTTGGAGGACTATGTGAGGCTAATTACACTAAATGGAAGGCTGCAAGCGTGCATTATTCTATATAGAAGGTAAGCCAATTTGGGGCCCATTATACTGCTTGGAGGGCTAGAGAGGGCCACTATACAGTGTGGTGGGTTGTGTTGGGGCCAGCATACTGTGTGGAGAGATATAGGGGCATTATACTGTATGGAGTGCTGTGTGGGGGTCAGTTAGGGGATTATACTTTATTATAATCACCATATTTTGCTGGGAAAGATGAGTGGGACACAGTAGGGTCACCAAAAGGCGCACTTTGAGGGTACTGTGGAGGAATTCACTGTTGGCATTTCATACTGTGTTTAGGGGAGGAGGCAATTTTGTTGGCATCATACTTTATGGGTACCATTAATCTAGGGGCTTCAATAGGAGGAAAATTACAATGTAAAAGCTAAAACGTTATATGGTACGCTCCTCCGTGGCTCCAACATTTTTTTTTTTTGGGGGGGTGGGTGGGTGACCCAATGAAAACTTCTGCTATGGGACCCCATGATTTCTATGTAAGCTGCTGCGTACATGATCTACTTCTACTCATTTGTGAAACATAAATGCTTGGCTGAGACACCTAAAATATCTGATCTGCCTAAAGGGTCAGTTTTGGCCAGCAGCACAACCATGCCACTGGTCCAAATTGTCATTCCTCACAAGGGTACCAGCCCCAAACAAAAAAGATGCTTACAAGCTAAGAAGCAATCACTGAGCTCAGAGGCTTGGCGCAAGTTATTAATCATCAGAGACAAAAATTATGTGAATAGCTAGGTCCATATCAACATAATATTCCCATGAAGAATCACCAAAACCAGATTCTATACCTACAAAAAGACCTTCATATTCAATAGTATAAATATTCAAAGACCATAATGGTTCAAATGCAAATATGTATTTTATTTATTATTCATACAAAAGTGGGTCTAGGACTCCAAAAAGGACAGAAAAAAGACAAAGACTGTGCACATAAAAAACTGTAAAAACCGCAGGGGGGTGTGTGTACAATATGTATGGTCTGGGCATCACATGATTTTACAAATATGTACATGGGCAACATGATTACATATAACGGAATGCATGATTGCAATGAAACAAATTGTATAACATGATTAAACCATTTACAATTGGTATTAGATAAGAAACCACAATTCATAAAAAATTAGTTTGTATTATACCATGACCCAAAGTACCTAGGGTGCCTGAATATGAAGCTGAAAATGGCAATTAAGTCAATTCATATAGATCAATAATGCCTGAATGCATATAGAAAATGCTTATAACAATATAGCATTAAACAATGAATATCGTCAGCAGACTTAATCACTGAACATGACTCCTATCTGGAACTAAATCAAGGTACCAATGATCAGATTTTGAGGTCTAATTGCATCAATATTTGTGCCCATGTAGGGCGCCCAGGACAGGTAAAGGTACAGTGACCTACCCAGGAGCCGCTCCCGACCCAGTACACTAGTAGGAGTCATGTTCAGTGATTAAGTCTGCTGACGATATTCATTGTTAATGCTATATTGTTATTAGCATTTTCTATATGCATTCAGGCATTATTGATCTATATGAATTGACTTAATTGTCGTTTTCAGCTTCTTATTCAGGCACCCTAGGTACTTTGGGTCATGGTATAATACAAACTAATTTTTTATGAATTGTGGTTTCTTATCTAATACCAATTGTAAATGGTTTAATCATGTTATACAATTTGTTTCATTGCAATCATGCATTCCGTTATATGTAATCATGTTGCCCATGTACATATTTGTAAAATCATGTGATGCCCAGACCATACATATTGTACACACACCCCCCTGCGGTTTTTACAGTTTTTTATGTGCACAGTCTGTGTCTTTTTTCTGTCCTTTTTGGAGTCCTAGACCCACTTATGCATGAATAATTAATAAAATACATATTTGCATTTGAACCATTATGGTCTTTGAATATTTATACTATTGAATATGAAGGTCTTTTTGTAGGTATTAATCATCAGAGACTTTCTACAGCACTCACTATTGACATCCCATCACGGCTGAAGCCAAATATCAGACTGGGGCAGCAATGGAGACACAGCACTTGGCCCTTTGAGGAAAAGAAATATTCAGTTTGTTGCAATGAGACAATATCTTTTAGGAGTTTTAGTTCTATTAAAAAAGGAATAAATGTAAAACTGCAAATTATGAAAAAATATGAGCATCAACTTGCATTGAAGAATGTATTTTTTTAACCTCCCGATCTTCCCTCTCCAACACACTGTACTTCATAGGGCTGTGCAGAGGGCATGCTTGTTGAAATACAGTAAACTTGTTTCATCTGTTGAAGTTTAGCAGGAGACAGGTTACAGCTGAAAATGTAAAACATTATGTACCTGATACACAGCATCCTTTATTTTAAGTGCTGATATTTCATTTCTTTGAAGGAAATCTGATAAGTTTATGCTGCACTAGCTGACGACAAAAAAGTAGTGACGGACACACAGATTATAATTGTGTGACACTTACAGTACATGTCCTTGATATTAAAGGGAATCTGTCACCAGGTTTTTTCTCCCCCATGTGAGAGCAGCTAAATGTAGAGGCAGAGACCCTGATTCCAGCGATGTGTCACTTACTGAGCTGTTTGCGGTCTTTTTTTTATTAAAGTCAATGTTTTCTCTGCTGCAGATCTAGCAGTTATACAGAGCTCATGAATATGCTGGATTACCTGGCAATTAGACAAGTAGTCCTCTAATGATAATGTACTGCTGATTAATCAGTGATTTTATCAAAGCTACACTAAGCAGCCCAGTAAAGCTGGGTTTACACACTGCAACATCGCAAAGGACATCGCTGTAACGTCACCGGTTTTGTGACGTAACAGCAACCTCCCTAAGTCTCTGCTAAGTCGCTGGTGAGCAGTCAAACAGGCAAACCTGGCCAACAACTCAACAGCGATCCGGACCTGCAGAGCGACCTAGCTGGTTGTTGGGGACGTTGATAAGCAGCCTTTTGAAAGGGAAGTTGCTTACAAAGTCGCTGCAAAGTCTTCACACACTGAAACTTCATGCTGCACAGCGGGAAACAAAGGACCTAGGAATGGTCCTGAACGATTTGTAACGATTACAACTTCACAGCAGGGGCCGGGTCGCTGATAGGTTTCACACACTGCAACATCGCAAACAACATCGCTATTGCGTCACAAAACCGGTGACGTTACAGCGATGTCATTTGAGATGTTGCAGTGTGTAAACCCAGCTTTAGTGACATATCACTGGAACAAGGATCTCTGCCCATACATTATGCTGCTCTCAGATTAGTTATTAAGACCTGCTGACAGATTCCCTTTAACCAGGTATGCCCCTTCCTACTGGTTGACAATTCTCTCTATGCACAGGTCCATTAGAGATCAGTTTGCAAAAAAGTTGTACAAACACAACATTATCGTCCGTTGTTAAATAACGGATGTTGGCAGGATCTATTTTTTAACATGTGGAGTCTATGGTCAATGGATCCGTTAATAGATTGCTATTTATTGTCCATTTGTAATGGATCCGTTACAAATGCAAGTACAACAAATGGCTAAATAGCAATCCATTAATGGATCCGTTGTCCATAGACTCTCATGTTAAAAAAAACGGATGCGGCAGAAATCAGTTTCCCAATGGATTCATTCTAACAGATGACAACATGATGTCAACGTAGCCTTAAGCTAAATTCCCACTATAAGTATTTGGTTTTTGATGCTGTGTATTTTTGTTATTCGAAAAAAACAACATTGTGGTTCCACCAAGGTGTATGGGATTTACAGAAATCTCATGTTCTTTTTTTACACAGCTTAAACTGACCTATGGTGCATTTTTGAAATATGCATCATGCCTGAGTAGGGCAGATCAATGTATTGTAGTGAGCCTGCATGGGACCTCAATGTTGGCATGTGTGTATGACATAGAATGCATCTTCCACACTAGCTTCAGAAGAAGGAGGACAAAGATGGCTGAAAGAGGAGGCGCGGACCCGGAGAACAGAGACACCCATTTGACCAGTCTGCTCTGCACCGACTGTTTTGTGAGTGTCATAAACATCCGGTGACAGGTTCCCTTTACATACACATTACATGAGTATTGGCCAAACTATCGTTGAGCCGACGACAATCTCATCCAGATCTCCCATACCTAGGAGTACTTTTTCAACTTAGGGATCCTGTGTTCTTCATGAGAAAGCCATTAACAGATATGTTTTCTAGCAGCCTATCTCCAGGAGAACAAACTGGCTGGCAGTATGAAATCATATATGCCTGATTGACATCTTCCCTCACAATCAGGGCCTTTATACACATTCGGCGATTTCTGATAATGTTAACCTAATGTATATGGGACCCTTTAAATAATTCTGAGTTTGTAGATAGAGTTCTTTGTTACGAATCCTCATATCACAGCCGCAGTAGAGAATAGTTATAAAGAATATGTTGTGCTCTTGAGGGACCGTCTTTTACTGTATTAAGCAAAGAGAACATTTCTAGGTATGTAATCAGCTTATTGAACAAGACCTTTACTAAAATTTAGGCATTTTCAAAGAGTTAAACACGTGTAATGAGGACATCCATGTATTCTGTAACGTCTGTTTAATAAATACTAACATATTATTTTAAAAAAAACAACTTTTCTTAGTGCCTTTCCTCTGTAAGGCAGCGTGTCCACGATCAGTGTTTGCAGCATTTTATACACAGTATGCTTCAGCTGCGTCTAAAATGCTGCGGTGTACAGTACAAGCACAGTTATTGGGATTTCTAGAAATCCCATGCCCACTATGCTTCTTTTTTCCACAGTAAACACTGACCTGCGGTGCGTCTTTCCAGACCGCAGCATGTCAATTGTTTGCTGCGGAATCGCATGTTTCCTCCATAGGGGGAACACAAGCAGGAGACCGCAGCGCACCGAACTCTGATCGTGGGCACAGTCAGCTGCATTCTCCTGCGGAGGAGACATGTGGCCTCGCAGGTCAGTACACGCTGTGCTCTGAACACAGCAAGCCCTGATCGTGGTCACATACCCTAAATGTTTTTGGAAAAGTAGGAATAAATGTACGGCTGGGTATTACCATTTCTCTTATTAGTAGGGTGTAGCTTGACACAGCGTTCCTCTGTTACGTTTATCAATTTTTGAGAGACAAAAAAATCTAAATTTTTCTTTACCTGTATAATACAGGGATATAGAGATACACTGCAATGTACAGATGTATCGCTATACTCCAGTATAATCTGCTTTTTGGTTCACTGCCTGCACTATAGATCAAATATACCAGATTCCCATATGCTCCTCAATGTGGGTGGTGGCTCAATGGTAGAGCTGCTTCTTGTAACCATGAGGGTCATCAGTTCAAGTATTGGGGAGAGAAGTGGTGAAGTGTTTATTTATGTGCATAAAGATGCAGCACAGTGTATAGTGATAAATATATAATATGTGCACATATATATATATATATATATATATATATATATACAATGAGCTGCCATTTGTATACACATTTCATTTTTTTATTAGTAGAATATATCATTATGTCATATGAATAGATGCCTGCCTGCATTCTACTAGATTTGCTCTTTCATTATACCGTTCCTATTTCTATCCAGGAAATAACATTAAAATTTGCAAGCTTTTTTAAATAATGCATTAAAAAGTAAAACTGTCCAGTGCTATAACAATACAAATCCATACTGCATTTCTACTTTTTAATTTGCCCATCATGAGTAGATTTAAATTTAATGTGTCCTCCAGCTAACTTCTAGTACGTGACACAAAGGTGACAACTGTGTGTATTGGTGCCAAGCCATGAAGCCATTCTTTCTTCCTCCTGTCACTAGAGCTCCAATTTAAAATAAGAGAATTGCTAGCTCAGCAGTGACATATGTGCGTGCCTCGTTGTCATTACCAATACAAATCACTGCACTTTGAAATGTATTATTGATGTTCAGAGCCGCGCATACTTGCTATGTATCCTTTCCACAATTAAGAGCCAACTTAGCGTTCGTCTATAGAGTGATAATGACATGAATAAATTAGCAAACGACTAAGTAAAAAGATCATGGAACAAGTAATAAGGAGAAGGCACCAACACGAAAAAGAACCTTGTCACATTTAGACAATGGACACGATACAACCTGATTCATTTTTCCTGCTTCAATTTTGAGAAGGTGAAGGGGTCGAGGAGTTATGCGGGCCGTGTCATAAAATGTAATCCTAAAAATGAAAGCTGCATCCTTTGGCTGGGGATGAGTTAAACCCCACTTTAATTTACAGTCTGTAATATAGTTTTGTTGGCAGGGTTTCATAAATCTGTTTCATCAGTACGACTCCTGAATGATAATGGTGCTTTCTCTGAAGCCGAGTCTATCTTCTGCAAGCTTGCTTCTCAGGCCATGGAGGATTCAGCTGTAGGGATATCACTCGGTGCCAGTCTTCACAGAATCGTAAGCATTATTGAAAATGTGCTGGTGCCTCACATTATTATGCAGGTCCAGGGTCATTAAAATTTTATCATATAAACCCTGCCGTCTGCACAGAAGAGGAATTGAGATCCTTGGCAGAGGATGATCACATATTTTATCAGTTTTCTGAAAGGGAAACCAGCAGGTTCAGAGTAGGAGAGAAACAGAATAATATTCCCTTTAATATAAACATAATATTATGTCAAAACCCTCTGAAATTGACATTTATCTACCATGGTTAATATTACCTTTTCCTCCAGACTAGCTGAATGTCTCACGGATGCGTGACAATTCATACTAGTCACACTTGATATCATTTCTCCATGTTTTACTTTCAGGCGGGTTTAGTTAAGGAGCACAGAGATCAACACATACAAACCGCCACTAGCATGCACCATCACTGGCGGGAGAAAGAACACAATATCCCAGAAACTGGCACAGCTGGGTGTCATATAAGAACAAGATGGGGAAAAATCCAAAGAAAAGGTGATATTATACATGAGGAAGTTATATAGCATCGCTTGTCGCTTACACCGCCATAGATGATTGTCTTCTCTATCCAAAGCAATCTTGTATGCAACATAACTGAGAAAAGCAAATGGGGGGGATTTTATATATCCCCTCAATCTGTCACTATAAGAGACTGACCACCTATCAGCCCTTAGCCATTTTCATTTATTGCCATTGTTTGTTGTTATATTTGTTTGTACACATGCTCAGTCACTACTATTGGTGACGATGTTCTTTTACCCTTTCACTTCCTGGCGATTTTTCCATTTCTCAGTTTCGATTTTTCCTCCCTTTCTTCCAAGAGCCCTAACTTTTTTTTATTTTTCCATAAATATAGCCATGTGAGGGCTTGTTTTTTGACGAACAAGTTGTATTTTGAATGAGACTGTACATTATGCTATATATTGTATTAGAAAACAGAAAAAAAATCCAAGTGCTTTAAAATTGAAAAAATAGTGCAATTTTACATTAGTTTTTGGGTTTTTTTTATTTACCATCTTCATTATATGGTAAAACTGACCTGGCGATGTAATTTCCCAGGTCAGTACGAGTTCGTTGATACCAAGTATGTTTAGATTTTTATTTAAATTTTAGTGGTGAAAAAGAAATTCAGAAATTTGGCAAAAAAATCTTTACACTTTTGTCACCATTTTCCACCACCTGTAACATTCTCATGTTTTTTGCAATCTCGGGCTGTGTGGTGGCATATTTTTTGCGTCCTGAGTTAATGTTTTACTTATTTAATTTTTGATCGATGTTTTGATTGCTTCTTATTGCATTTTATTGCAATGTTGCAGCGAAAAAAAAATGTAGTTCTAGCTGTTTGATTTTTTTATCATTGCGCCCTTTACAGATCAATTTAATTTATTTTATATTTTAATAAATCCAACATTTCTGAATGTGTCAATACCAAATATGTGTTGTTTTTTTTAAATTTTTTTATGTTCTAACAAGGGGGGTGATTTGAACTTTTGTGGGGTTTTTTGTTTTTAGTTTTTTTATACTTTTTATTGATTTTACTAATCCCCTTAGGGGACTTGAAGCTGACATTGTCCTATTGCTCTGCTGTTCAGAGTGGTGTTTCAGTACTGCTATGAACTGCAGACATGCTGATTTCCTGTGAAAGCCGGAGAGCATTAAATCCCACTATCAGAGATTGACACCAGGTTTTAACTAGTTAACAGGTGCGAGTGAATCGGAGGTCCACCCAAGCCTTATAGCTGCACATGTCAGCTGATAAGTGAGCCCGCATTAAATGGACAAACACGACTTCAGCCAAACCGGTATATCCAAGGTTGTCAAGGAGTTAAACCAATAAGTTTTATAAATAGTTATTAAAAGTTAAGTTTTAATACTCGCCTTATGCGGCATTTATATGCAACATAACTGCTATCCTAAATGGCGGCACTTTATCAATTCCTCATTAACGATCGTAAAAACAGAGCTGTTTTTCCATAGAGAAAGATTCCTGTCATTGGAAAGCTGAAATAAGTAAATGTTTTCTATTTTTTCATCCCTTTCTTTCCTTTAGAATCTAGCAAAAATAGCAGCCAATAAATATCGCCATTCCTGAAAATTGAGAGAGGGTTTTTTAAAATTGGTAAATTGTAAAGTTTCTTGTTTTTACTAGTGACGTGCAGACCAAGCCGTGGAGGTTACTCGTTACCAGGCCGTGGTTCCTTACTCTTTGGGGATGTCACAGTGGCAGGGCCTGATTACGTGACTCCGATGGTGTTGTCATAAAAAGGGGGTTATTTACAGGGGAGTAAAGTAGTAGTCTGTTGTGACGCCACCTGTGGTACTTGGCCAGAGATAGCCGACGCTGCGGTATGGGACCTCTGGGGCAGATGGTGACGCAGCTAAGTTGGTATAGCTCTCTTCAGACAGAGCTAGGCCCCAGGGCCGATGAGATTAGTAGTCGGTGATAGCGGGGGTGCAGAACTTGGGTGCAGGCGAATAATGAAGCTACACAGGGATGCAGTCTCAAGTCTTTTTACTCACTGTAGCAGGTTCCAAGGTAACAAGACCAGTCAGTGACCACCTTCGGAGCGCTGGGTCATGTACAGCGTGCGTCTGAAGATGAGAAGCAAGCACAGGCTGCAGGAATGGTAAGTGCGCACATGCAGGAGCGAGATCTCCAGGAGCTGACGGTGACGTTGCTCTAGTAAATACATAGTATCACGCCCACAGGGGCATGATACCACGGAAAACATGCAAATGCACACAGGCCATTGCGACGCCCAAGTGGCTAGAGCCCCTGCTCATTTACATACAGAACACATAAGTAATAAAACATATTTTTATACATTCACATTACACACTATTACAACTCAAGGATGGGTAGGAAGGGGTTACTAGGCCACACATCACACTGCTACTAGGTTAGGACACATAAATTATATGACAGGTTCCCTTTAAGGTGGGTCAATGCTATAGCCAATGAAAATCATTATAAAAAGTTATTGTAAATAATCAACTGATCTTTCTTTAAGGTCTTTGAGTTATGGATATGAACAGTATTGAGGAGGTGTCCATTTTTGCCAATCAATTCTAGTGAGAAAGGTTTTCTGATATTAAACTGATCACAGGATATTTGACTTGTGAGGTTTAGCATTTAGCGGTTGTGAGATCTTGCAGGAATCATTGGACTTTCCTAGAATGTCTCCGCAGGTGAAGTATAGCATTGCCGTTTTTATTAAAATTAATATTATTATTACTATTATTATTATTTATTATTATAGCGCCATTTATTCCATGACGTTTTACAAATGAAAAGGGTATACATAAAAACAAGTACAACAATCATTAACAATACAAAACAGACTGGTACCGGAGGAGAGAGGACCCTGCCCATGAGGGCTCACAGTAATAGATTTAATGTGTAAATTACACAGAAAATTAACACATGAGCAAAGAGCTTTTCATTTCTCCAGCAAGAGGGTACTCTTTGTAGACTTTTAGATTTTTATTTTAAAAAGCCCCCAAAAATAATACCCAGATAAAAGGAAATTATAAAGTGACCAACTAAAAAACATATTGAAAGAACACAATCTGAAGAAAACAAAAAAAATCTTAGTTACCTGAACAATAACATTGATTTGAGGCTCATTTGTGAAAATGTCACATGTTGTAAAAGTAGTAACGAGCAAATCTAATTTTAGTAATTATGTGGTAAGTAACATCTACACATGAGTTCCCCAGACAGTGCTGAGGTGTCGAAGCTTAACAACTTGTTCGAAATGTCACAGTAATATATTTTAAATAAAATAATAGAAGGAAACAGAATTGGTAAATATCCCTTCCATGTAATATAAGACATTTTAGCTGACCCATTTTTAAGAAAAATTGCAGCCTAGCTCATGTGTCTACCACCACTAGGTGATACAGGGCATAAAAATGTATTACTATTACAGGAGTTGTACCCAGTTAACATATTATTAACTTTCCATATTAACTCTAGGGTTCCACTCTCAACACTTTGACACCATCAATCTAGAGAAAGAGGTTATGCTGTGTTCCTTTATAATGGAAAAGTGATATACAGCCCTTAATTATATAACTGCTGGAGGTAACTGACTACAGACTTCGACCATTTGTGCATGTCACATAGGTAGTAGATTGAGCATGACCACCACTCCTTTCAAATGGGCCATTGCAGAACCCCATTCATGTGGTTGGCGGGGTCAAAGCAGCAGAGCCTGCAATTAGAATTGGGGTTAAAATCTCCCTTCAAAATATAGTCTATGACGTTCCCTGAGTCATATGGGGTGTCTGCAAAATTTCATGATTGTACATGCGACGGTGCAGATTCCTCTAACGGACACACACACACACACACACACACACACACATACATGCATACACTCAGCTTTATACAGTTAGGTCCAGAAATATTTGGACAGTGACACAATTTTCGCGAGTTGGGCTCTGCATGTCACCACATTGGATTTGAAATGAAACCTCTACAACAGAATTCAAGTGCAGATTGTAACATTTAATTTGAAGGTTTGAACAAAAATATCTGATAGAAATTGTAGGAATTGTACACATTTCTTTACAAACACTCCACATATTAGGAGGTCAAAAGTAATTGGACAAATAAACCAAACCCAAACAAAATATTTTTATTTTCAATATTTTGTTGTGAATCCTTTGGAGGCAATCACTGCCTTAAGTCTGGAACCCATGGACATCACCAAACGCTGGGTTTCCTCCTTCTTAATGCTTTGCCAGGCCTTTACAGCCGCAGCCTTCAGGTCTTGCTTGTTTGTGGGTCTTTCCGTCTTAAGTCTGGATTTGAGCAAGTGAAATGCATGCTCAATTGGGTTAAGATCTGGTGATTGACTTGGCCATTGCAGAATGTTCCACTTTTTTGCACTCATGAACTCCTGGGTAGCTTTGGCTGTATGCTTGGGGTCATTGTCCATCTGTACTATGAAGCGCCGTCCGATCAACTTTGCGGCATTTGGCTGAATCTGGGCTGAAAGTATATCCCGGTACACTTCAGAATTCATTCGGCTACTCTTGTCTGCTGTTATGTCATCAATAAACACAAGTGACCCAGTGCCATTGAAAGCCATGCATGCCCATGCCATCACGTTGCCTCCACCATGTTTTACAGTGGATGTGGTGTGCCTTGGACAATGTGCCGTTCCCTTTCTTCTCCAAACTTTTTTCTTCCCATCATTCTGGTGCAGGTTGATCTTTGTCTCATCTGTCCATAGAATACTTTTCCAGAACTGAGCTGGCTTCATGAGGTGTTTTTCAGCAAATTTAACTTTGGCCTGTCTATTTTTGGAATTGATGAATGGTTTGCATCTAGATGTGAACCCTTTGTATTTACTTTCATGGAGTCTTCTCTTTACTGTTGACTTAGAGACAGATACACCTACTTCACTGAGAGTGTTCTGGACTTCAGTTGATGTTGTGAACGGGTTCTTCTTCACCAAAGAAAGTATGCGGCGATCATCCACCACTGTTGTCATCCGTGGACGCCCAGGCCTTTTTGAGTTCCCAAGCTCACCAGTCAATTCCTTTTTTCTCAGAATGTACCCGACTGTTGATTTTGCTACTCCAAGCATGTCTGCGATCTCTCTGATGGATTTTTTCTTTTTTTTCAGCCTCAGGATGTTCTGCTTCACCTCAATTGAGAGTTCCTTAGACCGCATGTTGTCTGGTCACAGCAACAGCTTCCAAATGCAAAACCACACACCTGTAATCAACCCCAGACCTTTTAACTACTTCATTGATTACAGGTTAACGAGGGAGATGCCTTCAGAGTTAATTGCAGCCCTTAGAGTCCCTTGTCCAATTAATTTTGGTCCCTTGAAAAAGAGGAGGCTATGCATTACAGAGCTATGATTCCTAAACCCTTTCTCCGATTTGGATGTGAAAACTCTCATATTGCAGCTGGGAGTGTGCACTTTCAGCCCATATTATATATATAATTGTATTTCTGAACATGTTTTTGTAAACAGCTAAAATAACAAAACTTGTGTCACTGTCCAAATATTTCTGGACCTAACTGTATATCTGATAGGAAGAAAAATTCTAGACAAAGAGCAAAACAGTAACAATGCAGTAACATGGAAATAATCTGCATAACTAATCATATGCTAAATATTTGAAAGTCAAATTTATATGTGAGATAGCAAAAATCATTGTCTATAAAATTAAGGTAACCCCATGCCCAAAGCTATAATGGATTTTGAGATATGGAGCCTTGAAGTCAAAAGTTCAAAACATTGTTACCCTTTTGTTTGGACTGTATATACAGTAAAGACCAAAAGTTTGGACACACCTTCTCATCTCTAGAACAACTATTAAGAGGAGACTTTGTGAGCAGGCCTTCATGGTAAAATGGCTGCTAGGAAACCACTGCTAAGAACAGGCAACAAGCAGAAGAGACTTGTTTGGGCCAAATAACACAAGGAATGGACATTAGACAAGTTGAAATCTGTGCTTTGGTCTGATGAGTCCAAATTTGAGATCTTTGGATCCAACCGTGTTTTTGTAGAAAAGGTGAATGAATGGACTCTACATGCCTAGTTCTTACAAGGAAGAATGGAGGAGGAGGTGTGATGGTGTGGGGGTGCTTTGCTGGTGACACTGTTAGGGATTTATTCTAAATTGAAGGCATACAGAACCAGAATGCCTACCACAGCATCTTGCTGCGGCATGCTATTCCATCCGGTTTGCGTTTAGTTGGACCATCATTTATTTTTCAACAGGAGAATGACCCCAAACACACCTCCAGGCTGTATAAGGGCTATTTACCTAAGGCCCCCTTCACACTTCCGTGAAAAACACGCACGTGTGTTACGGGCCGTTTTTCGGGTCCGTATCCCGTTTTTGTGTCCGTTTTTATGGTCTGTGTGGCATCTGTTTGAATTGCGTATGCTAGCCGTGTTTGTGTGCAGAACGTCTGTGTGTGCGTGTGGAATTAACGTGTATGTGTACGTGGAATGTCCGCGTGGAATGTCCGTGTGTGTGATGCACAATGTCGTTTATAAATGTCGGCTGACAGCCGACAGAGTTGCGCGATGAGAATGAACTCGGGTGAACTTCACCTGACTTCATCCTCATACCGCGGCTTTGTCTTTGTCGAGTACTGATTAGCGGTCACCTGTGAAGGATTCACCGGTGACCGCTAATCCCCCGAGTGACTGAAGTTTCCCCCCCTCTCTCATACTCACCGATCCCCGATCCCGCTGCACGGCGTTCACACTGCTGCGGCTTTTACTATTTTGAAAAAGCCGGCCGCTCATTAAACAATCTCGTATTCCCTGCTTTCCCCGCCCACCGGCGCCTATGAGTGGTTGCAGTGAGACACGCCCCCACGCTGAGTGACAGGTGTCTCACTGCACCCAATCACAGCAGCCGGTGGGCGTGTCTATACTGTGCAATAAAATAAATAAATAAATAATTAAAAAAACCGGCGTGCGGTCCCCCCCAATTTTAATGCCAGCCAGATAAAGCCATACGGCTGAAGGCTGGTATTCTCAGGATGGGGAGCTCAACGTTATGGGGAGCCCCCCACCCTAACAATATCAGTCAGCAGCCGCCCAGAATTGCCGCATACATTATATGCGACAGTTCTGGGACTGTACCCGGCTCTTCCCGATTTGCCCTGGTGCTTTGGCAAATCGGGGTAATAAGGAGTTAATGTCAGCCCATAGCTGCCACTAAATCCTAGATTAATCATGTCAGGCGTCTCCCCGAGATTCCTTTCATGATTAATCTGTAAATTACAGTAAATAAACACACACACACCTGAAGAATCCTTTATTAGAAATAAAAAACACAAACATATACCCTAGTTCAACAATTTAATCAGCCCGAAAAAGCCCTCCATGTCCGGCGGAATCCAGGATGGTCCAGCATCACATCCAGCTGTGCTGCATGGAGGTGACAGGAGCTGCAGCACACACAGCCGCTCCTGTCAGCTCCACGCGGCAAATGAAGACAGCCGCGCGATCAGCTGAGCTGTCACTGAGGTTACCCGCTGTCACTGGATCCTGTAGAGGATGGTGAGATATAGCGCTATAGAGCCTGAATATGAAAAGTTCTGAACATTCTTACCTTTTGCTCATCAGTGTGTGTGTGTGTGTGTGTATATATATATATTTATATATATCTAACATATAATCTAACATATAAGGCTGAATGTGTGTATGTATGTGTGTGTGTGTGTGTGTGTGTGTGTCCGGGATTGGTATCTGCACCGTCACAGCTAGAGCCACAAAATTTTGCACACTCACACTTCTGGACCCCAAGAGCATCATACGCTATGTTGTGAGGCGAAATTTTAACCCTGCACGTTCCAATTTACCAATCAATTTTGCCCCTATGTACATAATGGGGAAAAAGTGAAACAAAAAGTGTATCCGCACAGTCGCATTTACAATTACGAAATTTTGCACAGATACCTCATGTGACCCAGGGAATATTGTAGACTATGTTTTGACAGGAAAATTTAACCCCTTTACAGTTATGCTCCAAAAAACATGGCTCCATTAAAGTAAATTGAGCCTGGAACTACAGGTTATTAGTAGGAGCTGTGATTGGTTGCTATAGGAACAAAAGACATTCATAGTATAAGAGGCTTATATGTGAGGTAATAAGATGTCAGTGGGGGGATGGATAGAGAGAGTCAGACAGAGACAGAGAGAGACAGACAGAGAGAGAAAGACAGGGAGACAGACAGAGAGACAAACAGAGAGACAGACGGGGAAAGAGACAGACCTGGGAAAGAGACAGACCTAGAAAGAGACAGATGGAGAAAGAAACAGAGAGATAGAGACAGACAAGAAAAGAGACAGACAGAGACAGGCAGATGGGGAAAGAGACAGATAGGGAAAGAGACAGACGGGGAAAGAGACAGACCTGGAAAGAGACAGACCTGAAAAGAGACTGACCTGGAAAGAGACAGACGGAGCACATTACTTGGCCAATTTAGTTAAATCTGTGTGGAATATCTGTGGTGTTGAAATATATGTTGTGAAATGCTTCTATTAGCTTAGTTTTTGCCTTTTAATAATTACATTTCTATCTATTTGTTCTGTGATTTTTGTGTGCAGAATAAATTTTTGTTAATACATTCTATTTTGTTAACAACAGTTATTAACTCGGGCGAAGCCGGGTAGTACAGCTAGTATATATGTATATATATATATATATATATATATATATATACACACACACACACACACATATAAATCTTACAGTGTTGTACTCACATGTACTACCGATCTGTAGAGAGAGGTAGAATGCTCAGACCATTATGTTCTTTTTGAGAAAGCTCAACATTACCTCCTCATTACACTTTAATTACTTTCCTTTATTTATAGAGTAGAGAAAGATTATTTAAATGTTATACCAATGTAATAGGAGCCCATTACTTGGTCCCTTTAATCATCCTAAAGCATCTCTACTGAGTAAGAAGATCATTCATATTGGGTTGCATTAGTCAAAACCATGGAACTTAATGTCTCATCAATCAGACCATGTTAAACATTGTTTCTACTTTTAAATTATGGTTTATAACTAAGCTTATTCCCATTAATGTGTGGTGTTTAAAAGAATTGCGTTCAGGGGTAATGTAAATGGTAAGGGAAACATCTATGTTCTTTCCTTCTGAACTAATTGCATGGCCTCTGACTTACTCTTGTACATGTTCATATTATAATTTTATATAAATTAATTATTTTGAAGAACATCAAGTTACTGCACCCAATGAAATAGAGTATGATATAATATACAACAAAACATTGCCTCTTAATTACAGATACATTGAACTATAATAATAACTTATTACTATTATGTGCAAAAAATATTCATGTTTTTTAGTTTAGATGTGTAACAATTTAAGAAAAAGTTTTCTTCCTTCACAAACAAAACCATTTTGTAAGCATTTACCTAAGCAATATTTCATGGATGGCTTTGCAGCCACTTGTACATTTTAATGTTACAAACTCGAGTTCTCATATTTTCCCGACACTTGATTCTTGTTTTCTGGTACTTATGATTTTCAACTGAATGCACTGGAATAGCAAAACACAGATCCGTTAATCTCCAGCTTCAGATATTGTGCAAATGTCTGAATGAGCTGCAATGCTTACTGATATTTGATATGTTAACTTAATTTGGAATACATTCTTACATTCAGACTGCTTCCAGATCCAACTGAGTTTGGGCCAGACAACCAATCAAAAAGCTCTAATTAAAAATAAAGTACTTTCATCTACTTATGTTCATTGAATATTGTTTACAAGAACAATTGCCTTGATTTCCAAGATCTTCTTATCTACAGAATGTAGTGGTTCAAGTACAGTGTGTGTTTCAATTTAATGCTGGATTGGAAATATTGGATTACTATTCTAAAAAATTACATGCCAAAGGCTTTGAAGGAGGCATTTGGAAAAGTTACTTCAAATGATAAGAATTTGCTGTACTATTTAATTTAGAGCAATTCAACCCAATTTTTAAGCACTATAAGTGCAATATGCACCTGCTGCTGATACTGAAGATTTTCCTTCAATGTTCAAGATGACTGAAAATGTTTGTATTTTCCTTCAGTTTTACTTTACACCTTTCAGAACAGTCTTCAGTCATTTTGACCAGAAAAGAGGTAAAAGATGGCCTAGCTCAGTGTTTTTCAACCAATGTCTCGGGAGTAGAGATGAGCGGATTCAAACTGTAAATTTCGGGGTTCACACCGAACATGGTCTTTTAAAAAAATCAGTATTCAAGTTTGGGTGCTGTGCATATGCTAACCACTTGATCGTAAAAAAAAAACAAAAAACGCCCTCCTTCCTCCGGAAATGCTCTATTTATGGTTAGATTTATGTGGGCGAAGAGTTTAATCATTGACTTACCATTTGGTTTGGGCTCGGTGATCAAGCTCAGGTTAAGTCCTGGTCTCGAAAATAACTTTATCTGAAGCCTGTCTGAACCTAGTCAACCCAAACTTCCACAGGCCTGCTCACCTCTACTCAGGAGCCAAATGTAGATCCTGGGTCTTCTATAAGGGGCACTCCAGTTGATAGTGACTAAAAATGCTATTAAATATTAGTTGTGGCACTGCAGATGTCATACCAATATTAGAAATATATAAAATGAACAGTTTTCTCATTTTCATCATGATCTGTATTCAAAATGCCAACTGGGCTTGAATTGGCTAACAGAAGAACATGTGAATCACTCAATTGTCTTTGTGCAGGAGTGGCCGCCATTCCTCTATGTGACATATAGTTGGCACCAAAGGCAGCAAATCATCACAAACTATCAAGTTTATTATAATATATAGAAGAACAAGCAAATTTGTGACTAAGGATACTGTAACATTTGCATATAGGTGAACATTCAAACCACAGAGTCAATGTTAGTGGTGGGTCCTTGGAAACCTAGTTCGACACTGAAGTCAGCGATGAACAGATAATGATGCAAAATCTTAATGAATCCCAATGATATTTTATTTTAATCCTGATAAAATTACCAAACCACAATTTTTTGACTGCAAAAGTAGCACTAATGGCTTCTTCATATTCACTGTCATTAGAAAAATTTCTCTTTTACCACCAAACACTGACCTAATAAAAATGATTTTATGAGACTAAAAATGTTGATACACTAGAAGTCACCAGACTTCTCAATACAGACTGCTAACCTTATTAAATAGATCTCTTCTACCTGATGAGGCTTATATAAGTATTGACCTTGGAAAAATCACTTCAGAATGTTTGTATAATCCTGATATTAAGATGAGCATTTTATTTTTCCAGCTATGGAATTGAATAGCTTATGAGTAGAGATGTGCAGATCTTTTGAAATTTGAAGTTTTTAACTTTGACAAATTTTACCCTCAAAATTTAATTTGCGTCAAATAAACTTTAGCGAATATCAATACTGGAAAGTTTATAACTGATTTGAAAATGTATGTGGGGAAAGGCGAGAGACAGAACCCAGCTGACCATAAGAGCTTATACTCTACAGAAGAGAGAGATTTACCCAGTGACTCTAGAGATAACAAAAAAATTATATAAACATACACTGTACTCTGCTTGAAATAGCTGATCTATGATGGCCCAGGTACTGACCACCATGGTACAAGGTATGATAATCCATGAGTAGGGCTGAGCAGATCCGAACGGTAAAAGTCCAGATCCACGCAGTTTCAAAGATTTCCGGGTGCCGGATCCGGAATTCCGGGTGCATGATACGGATCCGGCACTGGGGAAAATAATTGAAAAATAAAGAAAAACAGGAATAAAACAGTGTTTCATACTTACTGAAACTCGGTGTCGCGGCACACTGCTTCCGGGTCACGCATTCACTTCCTGTACTGTGCATCATATACACACAGCTTTTTGTGTTTTTCCCGCCCACTGGCCATCCTCTCGTCTGTGATTGGTTGCAGGCAGACACGCCTCCAGCCTGTGACAGTATCTGCCTGCCATGCAGTCATCACAGCTCAATCATTGTCTGCACAAACAGTGGTTATGTTCTATGGCCGCTGACTATGTAGCAGAGCTGAAGCAGTGTGGGACCTCGTGTGGATTATGTATAATGCAGCTATCTCATAGATGTCTGTGACATTACTAACCTAGGGTTTAGTAGCAGCTGTGTGCTGCTATTAACCTCTTATTACACCGATTGCCACAGCTCCAGAGCAATCGAGAAGAGCTGGTATTGCACTGGGATTGTGACAGCTAAAAGATGCGGCAAAACCGGGCGGCTGCAAGCTGAGACTATCAGCCCCCAGCTGGCATGATCATTACTGGGGATGAAAATTACGGGGGACCGCACGTCGTTTTTTTAATTTATATATTTAAATTAAGAAAAAGCCGCATCACCGGCACAGCTGTGCACACTTCTGACAGGAGCGTGCATGTGCTTCTGTTTACATGCCCGCTCATGTTCAGAGAGCAGCAGGTTGTGCCAGCTGATGTCATGTCAGAATTGTACGAGTATGACAGCGCATCACCGGCACAGCCACACACTTCTGACAGGAGCGTACATGTGTTTCTGTGTATATGCACCCTCATGTTCAGAGAGCGCAGGCTGTGCCGGCTGATGTCATGTCAGACTTGTACAAGTCTGACAGCTCATCACCGTCACAGCCGAGCACACTTCTGACAGGAGCATGCAAGTGTTTCTGTGTACATGCACGCTCATGTTCAGAGAGCGCAGGCTGTGCCGGCTGATGTCATGTCAGACTTGTATGAGTCTGACAGTGCATCTCCGGCACAGCTGCACACATTTCTGACAGGAATGTGCATGTGTTTCTGAAAGACATGCATGTTTACCATACTGACCCGCAGACACTTGCACTGCTTTCCCCGCCAACCGGCCGTCCTGCCACCTGTGATTGGTTGCAGTCAGCTGACACGCTGACACTCAGGGTGGGGGCACGTCTAGCTGCAACCAATTACACGCGCCGGTTGGTGCACAAAATAATGAATATTGAATTGACGGCTTCGAAAGGGAAAAGCATGACCCGAAAGGAGTTTGTGGCCATGACACATCCTCGGGTGAGTACACCGTGTGCGCTCCTACCCCCCTATCCCTTCCACCAATGTTTTTAACCTCTGGATTATGGTCCCTATAAATCTGAAAGGTGTTAGTATGTTCTCCCCGTATTTGTATGGATTTTTTCTAGGTTCTCTAGTTTCCTCCCACACTCCAAAGACATACAGATAGGGACTCTAGATTGTGAGCCCCAATAGGGACAGTGTTTCCAATGTATGGAAAGCACTGTGGCATTAATAGCACTATATAAGTGAAGAATTATTATTATATAGGGCCATCTTTATCGAATATTTCTGATCTGAACTATAAAACGTTAACTTGAGATGATTAATGATGGAGAACTAAGTTAAATTGTGCTTTCCTTTGTATTTTTAATTTATTTTAGGTATGAATATATATCTGTTTTTCTAAATATAGGTGTATATTGTCACAAGCTTGTGTTTACCTCTAGTTACAACTAGTAATCAAAATCTTTAAAAAATATGATTTATTTTGACCTTTGGCTCATGTAATGATAGCTGACAGCTAGGAATATTGGGAATATTGACAAAGCAGAAGCATTCTATTAAATGGATAGTCTGTGGTTAGTAGACTCCAGTATAGTATTAGGCACAGTGGGTCTGTTTTCAGGAATGGTAGAAGCTCAAATGTGTTTCTAGAATTTTTTCATGGCTTACATGCCAGTTTAGTTTCTCTTGCTTTCTTTTTTCTCTCTTTCTCTCTTTACTTCTTACTTCTTCCTTTCTTTCCTTCTTTCTCTATCTCCCTCTCTATTCCCCTCTATGCAGTATATATATATATATATATATATATATATATATATATATATATATATATATATATATATATATATATATATTTATACATATATATATATATATATATATATATATGTATAAATATATATATATATATATATATATATACAGTTGTGTTCAAAAGTTTACATACCCCAGCAGATTCTTTTGCTTCATTGGCCTTTTTTCAGAGAATATGAATGATAACACAAAATCTTTTTTTCCACTCATGGTTAGTGGTTGAGTGAAGCCATTTATTGTCAAACTACTGTGTTTTCTCTTTTTAGATCATAATGACAACCAAAAACATTTGAATGATCAAAAGATCACATACCCTGTTTTGCCCTCTCTAACATCAATAACAGCTTGAAGTCTTTTGTGGTAGTTGTGGATGAGACTCTTAATTTTCTCAGATGGTAAAGCTGCCCATTCTTCTTGGCAAAAAGCCTCTAGTTCCGGTAAATGCCTGGGCTTTCTTGCATGAACTGCGTGCTTGAGTTCTCCCCAGAGTGACTCATATTGAGGTCAGGAGACTGAGATGGCCACTCCAGAACCTTCACTTTGTTCTGCTGTAGCCAATTATAGGTCGACTTGGCCTTGTGTTTTGAATCATTGTCATTTTGGAACGTCCAAGTGGTGATAGAAGATGAAGATGCCGGAAGGTAAGTATAAGAGTGGGGTCATGGACTTACATTTAACGCATTACTAAAGCAGTAAAATAAAAAAAAATAAAAAAAACTTTTGAGTGCTGTTTGAAGCATCATTTTCTGCTAGCAGCACTATAGGAAACAGTGTTGATTATCTCTTTTAATGTAGTTTGATGACCCTTGTGGAATCAGAATGTTTCCTCTTTTGCAGTCACACTTTTCTCTATAGTTTTCTCCAGTCTAATTCTATTCTTTCCTGCCTATCATTCCAACCCATAGACAACCATTGGACCCATATGCCATTTTCTTGCTAGACCTATTTTAAAAAAGCTTAAATGATATGGATATTATGGGAAAATGTATTATTATTTTTGCATTAAAAATGTTGAGCCAATTTTCTTCTATAGTCTCTATATAGATACATAGCTTCCGTACAATGAATTAAGGGTGAATACATCAGTGTCAATGTTTTCATGGCAAGATCTGCAACCTATGTCTCTATACTACAGAATGATAATATAAGCGGATTGATAATAGCATCAAAGTTCAATTCAACTCTGGCATAGTCATAAACCACAGCTCCTGATGAAGCAACAAAATGTGCATTGGGGAGGCGGGGACATTGCAAAACTTGGGAGGATAACTTGTTAATGCATTTAATGTGATATTTAACTTTCTATATGTCTTTCACTAGGCTAAATTGTATCCAATCTGGATATATTATTAAATTAAAATAGCAATCCACACTATTACTAAACCTAAAAGCACTTTCAAATGACCGTCTTGTATTATGCATGTATATGTCCCTGCCTACACAAGAGCCTTTGTGTTTTAATTTAGTATATTGTATTTTAAACTGTATTAAATACATAAACATTGAGTTTTATTAGGCTCAATATACTTATATTGGGTTCTATTGTCCTTTTATACTTGTAATGTCAATTAGCAAGAGTTTCTTTCGCCTGAACAACATTTTGTTATGGGAATATTGTTGTAATATAGTCATAAATCAGCATGGAGGACATCAAGTTGGGAAACATAAGGGTTACAAACTCTGCCACTAGAATGAGTTCACTGAGGAATTCACAGTTGCTTTATTTTACAGCAGCTATGTACTGTGATATATAGAAACTGAAGAAAATAGCAACAGAAGAAAGGAATCCGGCGATATGAAGGAGGCTCATGCAATGGAAATAAAGAAACTTTCTTTAAAGGGAACCTGTCAGGCCCAATATGCATCCAGAACCACGAGCAGTTCTAGGTACATATTGCTAATCCCTGCCTAACTGTCCCTGTATACACTAGTGTAGATAAAGAGATCATTACAAAAAGTATTTCTAAAGATCTTTTATCTTATGCTAATGAGTAAGGGGACTAGTCTAAAGGGTGTTGTTTCCCTTGGCTAGTCAGCCCCATTAGCATGTTAGCACGCTCCTGTGGGTGTAATAACATGCAAATAAATGCGCAGCATCAGAGGATGATCTCACTGACTTCTCCGCTGCCATTGCCGCCCGATGCTGGATTTTGGCTCAGTATGCATTACACCGGAGTTTCGGTCACTTGGGCGTACCCTTAATGTGAGTGCAGTAGTTCACTATTTCTGGCTTTCCTGTTCAGAATGAATGGTGAAGAGGTTCACATGACCTCAGCTCCATTCACCCTTCCTCAGGAATTGTGAGGGGAGGGGATAACTTCCAAACTTTGTACAACCCCTTTAAAGTAAATAAAAAAAATTTAAGTATCTTAAAGACTTTTACTCAATTCTGTAAATTACTACACAGAATGCTCAGAAGGCAGCTGCAGACTTTAATAACAATACTGATTATTTGTCTTTTAAAATTTTAAATTATTAATTAAGTCTAATCATTTTAAAATATTAGAATATTTTTTTCCGGTAGCGGCAAATAGTGGGAGCTTCTTATGGATGGGTTCCCCTAGCATCTGCTCTTATTGAATTTAATAATAACTCTATCTTTAGTTAGTTGTTGTTTGTGTGGTTATTAATTGTACTAATATTTCCCTAAAGGTTGCAAAAAATGCAGAGCTATATTAATTGGGAAGAAAATGTATGTTAAAATTAATTTTATCCAATGGATTCTACCCAAAAAAAGCATAGCAGGCACTGTGCACCTACTGCCTAATACTGTCCCCACTTTGCTGTTTGTCACAGTTTGCTCTGCATTATCTATTTGTATTAATTCAAGGATATTGAAAGTCAGCCTGACTCACAATGGAGGATCATACATGAATTTCTCCTCTACATTATACTCAAATATTTGCAATACGTTCAGATACTAATATTTGGAATGCCTTTAATATTCTTACAGGATGTGTCACATTTAATCTGACTCCTTCTGCAGTTTAAACAATAGTCTGCGGAGAATTACAGACCATCTTGATAATGACAGTTTGACAAAGGCAAATTAATATTTCATGATCTAACCCAAAATATATTTTACGTAGTGGAAACAGTTGAATTATCATATGCATAACTATACCTGTCAGAACAATTTTCCAAAATTTGCAGAAAACCCTGTGAACCATGATTTGTATGGAATGGTAAAACTGTGCCCAAGGGACATTTCAGACCAAAGATGTAGCTCAGATCAACAATGAACTCAATAGTCAGAACAGGAACATCCAACAGATTGTCTTTTTTTAAGTCAAACACTGTCTTCGGCTTAATATAGGAAAGACATTAGCTAAAAAAAAATTAACAGAAGCCATTTTTTCTTCCCTGAGTATCTATATATGTGTATATGAATCATTTCTGGCACATAAGTGACAGTTATACTGATGATTCTTAAATAATTAATATACGGCAAATACAATGGTACCTAAAGGCCTAGAGGATACACACCATTACATCTGTTCTAATCCTTATCCTAAAGGTGATTTTTTGTTCCATGTTTTAACCGATTTATTTAATAAGTTAATAAGCATTAAATCCAGGAGGATTTTCCATCATAATAAGGTTATGCTGAGAGGCTTAAACAGAAATTGCACTGGATTGAATGAGTGCATGCATCCTTTAAAATGAGAAGTATAACCTGGATATGTAGATGCTCTTCATAAAATCCTGATATTGATTGCTTTACATTGTGAAGACATACCAAGATATATTGAAGTACTGTAGCTTCCATGTGATTCCTAATAAAATTCATGGGGATTATAATTATTGTAAATGACTATGTCTAATAATGGCTTATAATAGACAAATGGTATTAATATAAGATTTCTACAAGATTATTAATCCTTATATCACATATCTGCACATGAATGAACACTGTGACCAGGATTAATGATCTAAATACTTCTTATGCAGGATACACTATTTCTGACCACAGCCGAGTGTGGCCTCATATTTCATGATCACCCTAATTGTCCTCTGACATGTGGCTCCTCAATACTTGGTGCTTCCATATACTGATATGCACCAGTGGGTGAAGGGTGGTCAAGACAAGAAGCAGAACTGTGTTCTTGGGTCAAAATGATATCTTTAATCGGGGTGAGTAATCTGATAAGTAAAAAATGTTATTCCTCACAAATTTCTTAACATTTTTCAGAACTTAATTCTCATTATTTCATCATTTTTCTGTTTGATTCTCTTGAGGGACAGGAAAGGGTTAAAAACCCATTATTCTCATGTGTTCAAGACTCTCACCTGACTCTTTAGACCGACTTTGCCACCACTTCAGCTACCCACTACATTGCCTATGAAGTCATAATGTCAATGACACGTGTCACTAAAAATAAGCGAACCTTTGAAGGTTTAGTTTGCTGGCAGTAAATGTTCCAGACCTCTACATGACCGAACCTTGCCTGAGGAGGTTTGGAAACAATGATTGGCAGTTTGAGTCACCACACACATAAAGCCAGATATAAGCAGATCACCTGCGGGGTAGGGTGGGTTGGCATTATTCATTCTTTTGAGGGGCACACTACATCCGATAATGCTGTTGTTACCCCCAGTGTGAGCTGTTCAAATACTGCAAAAGCTCACACAGGGCTGAGCAAGAAGCATACATGAGCACAGCATTGCTCATGTGAATTAAGTTTGCATGTACAGCATCCGAACTCCGAACCTGAGCCCTGTAATTTTTAGTTGGTTTTCAGTATGAAAACTGAACCTCAGGTTCACTCATCTCTGTGTGTCACCTTCTCTGTGAGCGTAACCTCAAAGTGGAAGAACTGAAGACCCATACAGAGCTCCAGGTTGTTGAGTCAGTGTTTATTATACTTTGAAGTCTGGAAAGAAATCAGAGCATGATAAAGGTCTTTTAACAGCCATCAAGAAACTTTTAATTTAGACTTAAAAAAATCTGATCAGAATTCAAGTGAATCTACCCCAAGCAAGTTTCAAAGTCTTGCTCATGTCTATTCTGTAACGCACTTGTTTAAATATTATTATTCAATCCGACCAATCACAATCTATAAAAGTTTGGGCCATTTTTCTCTACAAACAGTTCACAAATCTGTAAGTTAAAGTAGTTAATGGTGGGATCAAATATGAAATACAGAAAAAGGAGAGAAGCACGTCCATCCAGAGGTAGGATAAAAGGATCTTCTTTATTTAAAGTCCACTAAACAAACAAACAATGGAGTCTATAGCAAATAAAATTTATATAAGTACAGCTTTTGAGATTAGTTGATATACAAGGACTAAGGGCAGTTTGCCAGAAACGCGTCATAGGGAAGGTAATTTTATTTGCTATTGACTCCATTGCTTGTTTGTTTTAACAGACTTTAAATAAAGAAGAACCTTTTATCCTACCTCCAGAAGGATGTGCTTCTCTTCATTTGTTGGTGCTTAATTTGCTGTGCTTCACCAGGTAGGAACAGCACCCACCGGATACATTGATTGCCAGCATGTTGGCTTCATTCAAGCGTGTTGGTAAGCTTAGTGTTCCTACTCTTTCAAGTTTCTAATAGAAAAACGATGTTTCAAAACAAAAACGTGTGACAATTTTGATTTAATTTGCACCAAAATTGATTGGCTGGGAACTGACACCCCTCACACCCACCGACCAGCTGTTGTCAGTGCCAGCTGTGGCCAGAAAGGCTCAGCTCTGATGCTGCCCTGTCAACTGATAGTGGCCGCAGCTAGGTAATGCATATCTGCCTCCTATTGATTTGAATGGAGTCAAATGGGAGCACCCGGCCTCATCCAGCATCAGAAGATGGGGCATCTCCGGAACTGAGCAATACCGGCCACCTGCTCTCACCAGCAGCAGTGAGAACAGCTGATTGAAGTGTTGGGTGTCGGATCCCGGCCAACAGCATCGAACTGGCTACCGGAGGAATCTCCAGTAATGCCAGGCCTGGATTCAGGTACCTGCATTGCACTCCGGAGCTCTTACCTGAACTCCAGAGTGCAGCCTAGATTGTACTGCGAGTGCCGAGTGATTGATTCCCCGGCTCTTGTGATTCAGTTCATGACAGCTGCAGACAGGCCGGGCTGATCTCCGGAATTCAGGTGAGAGCACCGGAGATCGCCTGTCTGCAGCTGACATGGACTGAACCGCAAGCGCTGGGGAATCAATCACTCGGTGCTCGCGGTACAGTCTCGGCAGCACGCCAGAACTGAGGTGAGAGCTCCGGAGTGCAATGAAGGTACCTGAATCCAGGCGAAAAAGTGATGAAAGAGTCGGCTCAGCACAAATCCAATAAAATATAAAAAAATTTACTTTATTGATATTTCCTTAAAATAGACATTCCTGGAAATACATCACACAAAGGTATAATCTGCATACAGGTGAAACTTTACGCGTTTCGGACCTATATCATAAAAACAAAAGGGTCCATAGTTCTGAATCCAGGCCTGCATTACTGGAGATTCCTCCTGTAGCCAGTCCGACGCTGCCGGCCGATCAGACATTGATTCCCTATCTTAAGGATAGGCCAGCAATATTAAAGTAGTGGTCAACCTCTTTAATTATATATATATATATATATATATATATATATATATATATATATATATATATATATATATAATATATATATATATATTATTAGTAGTATTTATGATAAATTTCCTAACTCTGCTCTTAAACACTTTATGCAGTGAGATCCTACCAGAGTTACTTTTGCATTACATTTTACATTTCTCAATTAGGAAATCTCTGAACAGCATGCTCAGTGCTATAAATTAAGAGCAGCTATTGCAATAATTCATCTCCATGCCAGAGTGAAGATATATATGTGAAAATGAGAGCTCGGCTGGCATAAGTATTTATGTGCTGCCTTATGATTCTTACTCTGACCCCAATTTTATCCGTGCCATAGATGACTATGATTTGGTAAGCATGATTAACATAGGAAGCAGGTATGCATCGCATTTTACTCTACTGGCCAATGAACATACAACCTAATTTTTACATGCCATTCATCTGTCAACAACCAATGAAAGAATATAACTCTTCTAAGGAATATGTGGCTGGATAAGCATCACCAGAGATCTTTCTGCATCATGTGCAATGTGGAACCCTGTGGTTGCCTTATTTGAGTTATGCCCATTAAAATGTGGATATGGCAGCAGTTATCCCAGCAAGTGTCCAGTAACAGCAAATATACAGCGCTGCTCCAGCTGAAACTGAAAGGATTAAAGGGAACAACAAATCTTATAAACGCATGAGGAAATGTTGGGAGACAATGAACATTATTGGAAAAATGACACTATTTCATCACTTTCATTCTAAAGAAGAAAATAAAAAAAAATTTGTTTTGAAGAAGAAAGAATTGTATTATTTTCAAGCATTTATATTGATGATATAGTCAGACATTAAAGATTAGCTCTTCTCCAAGTGCTGAATATTGGGAACTATGACTGAATACAAATTCTGGAGAATTAAGCTGGTGTCAGAATAAATATTAGATACTAGAGAAGTGATTCTTTATACTTATCATTTCATATAATATTGGAAAAGCATAAAACACATTAAATATCCATAGCTGAGCCTTGTCTTAAGAATCAGTAGTTATTGCATTCGAACTTGGCTTTATAATTATAAAAATCAGCAGCACAATCAGGGTAAAAGTCCAATATATCAGTTTACCAGAAATGTAAATAATTTCGGGCCTAAAGGGATTCTCCTCAAGTACTTGAATACTATGCTTAAGAGCTGAAGTTCCTTTGAATGTTAACAAGGGCTTATAGTGACCTTACGTTTTAATTTCCCTTATGAGAAATAGTTTCCCAGATAAGAGGGCCAATTGACTAAAATAACATAATCCAATAAGTAACAAAAATATTGTCACACTGTACTAAGGGAGACGCTGAAGCTACAAGCAGTGTAGCTTCAGAGTGCAGTTTGCAGGCAAAGCACCAGAGGGGAGCAGAGTAGTCAGTAAACCAGGTCAGCAGCAGGAGGTCTCATCAATAGCAGAGGGATAATCAAATTGTTGTCAGGTGATAGCCGGGAAGTCATGTTTGGAACACAGGGGACTGATTGAGCTGAAGTTAGGACTGAGGATACAGGTCAGATGCCAGGAAGACCAAGTACTAACAAGGGAGGAGGACAAACAGGTCAGGATAAGATAGACAGGGAAGGGTACACAGTAGACAGGAGCGGGTAGTCAGGGACTGAGACAGATGGTTGAACGGAGGAGAGTACGGGTCAGAACAAGGTAGCTGGGAGGCAGGACAGATAAGGTAACTCATCAGAGTCAGTAACACAAGTTGCAGAGCATAAGCTATCACTGACACTGTACCGGAGGTGCAGCACCATGATATAGTGTCCTGGAAACTGGGAGTGAGGCAGGGAGGAGTTAACCCCTGACATGACCAGGCCAGAGCTGGGTGAAATAATCTAACCACAGAGACAGATACGGGACCTGGATCATGACAAATATATGTCCAAATGTGAAGTCTGTGGGGAGGTCTTCATGTCGGCTTTAAGTAGATTTATCATTAGTACAACCATGCCCATGTACATTCACCTAGTCACCTTATTGTTAAGTTTATTACACACTGGGACAACCCTTGTTGGAATGTTTTTAGACTCCTTCCATTATTTAAAGGTAATCTGTAAGCAGGTTTTTGCTACCTCACCTAAACTGAGAGCAACATACTGTAGGGAAAGAGACCCTGATTCTAGAGATGTAGCACTTAGTCTACTGGGTAAAGCATTTGTGATAAAGTCAGTGTTTTAGGCCCCCTTCACAACCACATGTCTCCGGTACGTGCTTGGTCCGTGCCCGCATGTACCGGAGACACGAGCACACATAAACCCATTAAAATCAATGGGTTCATGTGCACGCACGTGTGCAGCCATTGGCCCGTGCCTCCGTGTGGAGTAGACCTGAGCCCGTGTGCTCCACACGGATGCATGTCCATTTTTCTCTGGCAGCACGGGTGTCACATGGCCTGCACAAGTACCACACAGATGAGATGTAGTGTGGATGCGGGCCTGTGTGACACGCGCCGTTGAAACACACATGTCAGAGAAAAAAATAACAAAACATTACTCACCTTCTCCTGCCCTCCTGTCTCTGCCGCTGCTGTCACTTGCTGCCGACCGCCGCTCATTATGCTCATTAAATATTCACTTCACTAAGGCAGAAGCGGCAGCAGCGGGGAGTCGGCGGGGCTGGAGACCTAAGTTCTGCACCACGGACAGCGACGCCAGGGACAGGTGAGTTGAAAGTTCTCGTTCTCCGTGTGTTATCACGGATAACACACGGAGAACACACATAGTGCCATAAACACGGCACACGGAGGGAAAACACACCTTTGACACGTCCGTGAAAATCACGCACGTGTTTCACGGACGTGTGAAGGGGGCCTTAAAAAGTATCATGTAGCAGAGCTCGTAAAGCTGACCACACCCATATTAAAGCTTTCTATGTACACTATCCATTGACAGTAAGCTGCTTATCAGAGGAAGGGGCGTGGTCAGTCTAGCAGGCACGTGAGCTGTAGTCCGGCAGTGATATTCTCCTGGTGATATAGCAATCATTGTAATTGTGTTCATAGATTCCCTTTAAAAAATATGTATTCATGTTTTATTCACTATCCCATTTCACTTTGTCCCACTTGCCATCAGCATTCTGATTGATAATCAAGACCTTCCTGTTGTCTGGGCAGAGCTATCAAGTTTTAGCAAAGTAATTATGTATACATATTCAGAGACACCCTTTGCTGGATATGGTTGCTGCAGCAGTGGTGCTAGACACTGTTATTACACAGTTAACGCTCTGCTGTTTCATGGGCTCCATCTTCCTATAGTGCTATGGAGACTACAGCTCCCACTGGACATGTGCAAGATTGCGGAGATGTGAGGCGCACAGTGAACAGAGCTTGTCAATCACCCTAGGGGGGGGAGGGTTTACAGTTACAGTAACCTGATATAATCTTGTACTATTTAGCTGGATTCTTAAATACTGAGGGATCAGGAAGGATTATAGTCATTCAGAGTAATTCTGGGCTGATTTGCAAAGGAAGTCCACCCTTCTGATCACAGCTAGGAGACTTCCTTTGAGATGATTGCATTTTTTTGGAATTCAAATCCAACAAATACGTTAGGACCAAAAAATATATTTTGGTCATTTGTATCTGTAGAACACCACAGATGGTTATAATAAACCTCTGTAAACCAACAAAAAAAAAAGTTATAGGCCCAAGCATGCTCTTCTTTTCATCCTGCAACAATCTGAAATTATATTTAGATAGGAAAATAATGATTAAATTAAATCTGTCACCCGGTTTTTGCTCCCCGATCTTAGAGCAGCATAATGAAGAGACAGAGGCCCTGATTCCAGCGATGTATCACTTACTGAGCTGTTTGCTGTCATTTTGATATAATTAATGTTTTCTCTGCTGCAGATCTACCAGTTATACAGAGCTCATGAATATGCTGGACTACCTGGCAGCACACCAAGTAGTCCTCCAATGATAAACTAGTGCTGATTATTAAACAGTGATTTTATCAAACTACATTAAGCAGCCTGGTAAACGAAACATCACTGGAATCTGGATCTCTGCCCCTACGTTATGCTGCTCTCAGATTAGGTATTAAAACCTCTTGGCAGATTACCTTTAAAGAAAAAAATTACATTCATTCTTAACTAATATTTTCCTTTCTAGGAATGCGTTATAGTGTATTTTAGTTACAGTATACAATGAATTTCCTAATCCACTAAATATCTGTATATTCGTTTAAATGTAGAAATAGTTAAGTTATTGCAATTAAGGATAAGTCACAAGTGGTAGTTTTTGACATTTACATCACAACTTCATTTATCCCCTATATTAATTGAGTTCTGGAATATTGTTAACTTAAAGCCTCAATGGTCAACATCATTAAATTAATGTGTTCTTTCTGAATACTTTTAAATACTAATCTGACTTCATGTCAAGATATTAAATAAGGAAAAGCCAGCCATAATTTACTCATGACCCAAAGGAAATATAAAGTCTTCATCCATTTTTTATTTTTACATAGCTCTACAGGGATAAATGGAAATTGGCTATTTCTATTATTAATGACAAGAGTACATAAGTTAAAAATACAAAGACACCCTTCAGTCACAACCTTAAAACCATCTGCCTAATATTGTATACGTCCCTCTTATACCACTAAAACAAGTCTAATGCATCAAGGCAGGAAATTCCAAAGACCTCTGCAGCGGTCATTGCATCTCTGGGACTAAGGCCTCTGCCACATTCACGTGAAAATCACGCACGTGCCGAGAGACACATATTTCCCCTGCGTGTTGCGTGCAGGTAAGTACGTGTCTCTGGTACGTGCGGGACACGTGTGTTCTACGTGTGCTATCCGCGATAGCACACGTAGAACCGGTAATTATTATACTCACCTGGTCCTTCCTGATGTCCGCGCTGCTGTCCGTGGTGCTGATCCTCGGTCTCCAGCCCTCCCATCTCCCCGCTGCTGCTGCTGTCAGGCAGTGAAGTGAATATTCTATGAGATTAATGAGCGGCGGTCGGCAGCAAGAGGCAGCAGCGGCAGAGACAGGAGGGCAGGAGAAGGTGAGTTAATGTTTTTTTTTTTTTTCACTGACACGTGTGTTTTCGCCAGCGCGTGTCACACGGGACCGCATCCACACTACACCCGTGTGGTACGGGTGCGGGCCGTGTGACACCCGTGCTGCAGGAGAAAACACTGACATGTCAGCACTTTGAAAAACGCACACACGTACAAACGCACACAGACACACGTTCCGTGTGGTTTTACGTGTGTGTGCCTGCTACAATAGGGTAGCATTGGTTAACGTGTCTCCGTGCCGCCGGTACGTGTAAAAAATGACAAACACGTGCCGGCGGCACGGATGTGTATCACAGGCCTAAGACGTTATTAGCAGATCCTTTAAGTTGTAAAGCCGTCCTATATATTAGATTGCTGTCAGCCAAATGAGGCTTTTGTTGATCGTTTGGCCAGCCACCATATCCACTGTCTCTTCCAGCCAAGCGAATGCTCCAGTGTTCTTTATGAAAAAGCCACCAACAGATAGCTCTATTAGCAGCTTATAACCACAGGGGATGGACACAGACTGCAGGGGGTCCCTGTGCAAGATTTTTTTTTCTGGGGCCCCCCTTAATACTACAACAAAATTATGGAAACATGTCAGGTTCCTTTTAAGCAGTGCTCTATACCATAGGTGAATAAAGATGAGATACAGAGGAAATAAAACAAAAAACAGCCGCACCATAGACATAGTGAAAGAAGCTCCCACTAACTTGTTTATTGATGCATTGATGTGTGTATGGAATGTAGTGCGAGTGGGACAATATCCTCACTCACTGCCACTCCCTTCAGTGTCCAGCGCTGTTCTTCTCCTCTTCTCAGTGATGTCACCACTCTACTGTATCTCCAGGACACACTGCTCTGTAGGATCTGAAAGTGACTTTCACAATGCAAATCTATGGAGCACCAGAAAGAGATTCAGAAAGTGGCTCTATAGACTTTCATTGTAAAAGAGACTTCCGGCTCAGAGTATAGTGTGACCCGAGATACTGGAGAGTGGTGATGTCACTCAGAATAGTAGAAGAGCGGGGATAGGTATCTAATTCACACTACATTACATGCACATACACACAACATAGCAGGCTTCTTTATATGAATAGAGATATATTTTTTCGAAATAAGAGTACATAGTCCAATTCACATACGAATTGATTTATTTTAATGACAATATAAACACAATACCACACTAATAAAAGAGATGCACACAGAATGAAGTAAAAATGGGACCAATGGCATAAAAATTGGCATCAAATTTCAATATCACTATTCAAGAATGACAGCTATTTAAGTATCTAATCAAGTATGCAAAAAAGCACAATCGCCTACTCCTAACAAAGTGCATTTAGTGCCTGATTGCACATGCATCCCAATGAGGTAGATAGGTAAATGAAAACAGCATCACTATGAAAAAACTATTTGTCATACAAGGATAAGGGACAATTGATAGCTGCCACCTCCTGCTAGTGCCGTACGCTAGTATACTAATAACCACCAGGAGTTATATGCACTATACTGCCTGTGTCCGGAAGGAGCACATGGACAATCTCATCAAACATAACAGTATTCCGATTTGTAGGTAGATTACCATACTCAATATACGGACCTAATGCATGACTATGTCCGCACTCACACCCAGCAACACTCCAGTATACTGCACCCTGTGGAGGCAAGATCGAGTTACAGCAGGCACATACCTGTATGGAGGATGTAAAGATGCCACGGTCCCACAGGCAACCCGACGCGCGTTTCGCACCCGGCTTCAACGGGGGGCGTGCCGGGCAAGAGGGAGCACGGGAACTAAATGCTAGTATCCCACCAATCGGAGGATGAACAGCGCTCACGTGATCTTTCACCATCCGGTTTTAAAACAACTTCCTGTCGGGCGGCTCTGGTACGCAACCTGCGTGTCAAGCACCGGAAGTTGTGCAGCGACGCAGGTTGGTCCCATCATATACGCCGTTCATTTAGTTCCGGAGGAATCAGATCCTACGAGCGCAAACCCCCGATGGTATATCTAATCTACCTATATACTATAATGAGGGAAAAGGGGTAGAGGACCGGACATTGAGCAACTATAAGGCAACTTTAATCTCCAGAACAATTCACATTATACAAATGAAACATTAGAGACCTGCGCACCGCCTACCACTGCTGTAAAGTATTGTACACAGTCTCATTAAAACTATACCAACAGATAATATAGCAATGCGCACCCCTCCAGGGACGCACACATGTGTCAGATACTGCATGGTCTCAGCATGAGCATAACATGCAATGAATTTCGGTGTCTTCTAATGGTGAAGATAACAGTCAGTCACCAACCCCAATAGCATATATCACAAAACAACATCACGTGGAATAAATTGGAACAATATTGAAGTCCAACAATTACTGATGTCTTGGCTGTCACAAATCCCCTTGTAGGATATCCCATCTTTAAGAGGAATTCGTTCTTATAACAAGAAGATGGATAGAATATCCAGAAGGACATCACATGAGTCGTGGTTTCTTCAGACCCCATGGATCAAGGTCTTCCAATATGCACATCACATGGGTGGAAACCCAGTCCTCTGGATACATAGGACACCTAACAGATCTATACAAAAGAAAAAGGAAATTAGTCAAAAAGACCAAATGCTCTATGAATAAACCGGAACCCCATTAACCATCCCTCAGGATTCCCAGCTCCCCCCTGCCCGACACACTACATAACTAAAACCATTAAAAACAATTAAAAACACACTGATAGGAATGACGAGCCGGCACAAAAGAACAGTCAATAAACCTCACAAAAAGGCCCCAAAACCCAGGGTCTCATTGAGGCCCTGGGGGCTGAGGGTACCCAGCCTGAAGATCCAACGGCTCTCCAACCTGGCTAATGTCTTCGCCAGGTCCCCCCCTCTAATGCCCAGATCAATCTGGTCAATGGCCTTAACTTTAAGAACATGGGGATTGCACCCGTGAAACTCCTTAAAATGACGTGGCAATGTCTTCAATGTGGTATAATCTTCTACGGTTTTAGCTTTTGCTATGTCTCTACAATGCTCCCGTACTCGGATCTTCAACTCTCGAGTAGTAAGGCCTACATATAGTTTTTTACAGGGGCATTCACCTAAATAGATGACTCCCTTAGAAGAACATGATAAATGCATCCTAATGCTGAATTTCCGAGACCCATCGAAGTTAGAAAAAGTTTTAGATTTTGTCAGGTTGGCACAAGCTTTACAAAAAGTGCAGGGAAAGAAACCCTGATCAGAAATGGGCACCAATCTTCTATCTTTCCGCTGAGGATCGAAGTGGCTATGCACCAACTGATCTTTTAAATTTTTTGACCTCCTAGCTGTTATGAGGGGTTTTTCAGGCAGAACTTTTTTCAGTATAGAATCTGAACGCAAAATTCCCCAGTATTTAGATATGATGTTTCGCATTTTTTGCCAATGACTATGGTATGTGGTAATGTACCGTACCTGCTCTCCTTGATTTTTCTGATTGCCACTTATTGATGTTCTATCATTGGAAAATAGCAAAGAACTTCTGGGAGTTTTGTGAGCCCGATAGTAGCCCTTTTTGATGACATTCTTGCTATATCCTCGACTCAAGAAGCGTTGTGCAAGTTCTCCTGCTTGTCTTTCAAATGACTCCGTGTTGGAACAGATTCTTTTGGTTCGTAAGAATTGTCCTGTCGGTATTCCTGTAATGACCGACTTAGGATGAGAGGATGATGCATGCAAAATACTGTTGGTAGCAGTACTCTTCCTGAAAATAGATGTAGACAGGAATATAGATCTGTTAGGTGTCCTATGTATCCAGAGGACTGGGTTTCCACCCATGTGATGTGCATATTGGAAGACCTTGATCCATGGGGTCTGAAGAAACCACGACTCATGTGATGTCCTTCTGGATATTCTATCCATCTTCTTGTTATAAGAACGAATTCCTCTTAAAGATGGGATATCCTACAAGGGGATTTGTGACAGCCAAGACATCAGTAATTGTTGGACTTCAATATTGTTCCAATTTATTCCACGTGATGTTGTTTTGTGATATATGCTATTGGGGTTGGTGACTGACTGTTATCTTCACCATTAGAAGACACCGAAATTCATTGCATGTTATGCTCATGCTGAGACCATGCAGTATCTGACACATGTGTGCGTCCCTGGAGGGGTGCGCATTGCTATATTATCTGTTGGTATAGTTTTAATGAGACTGTGTACAATACTTTACAGCAGTGGTAGGCGGTGCGCAGGTCTCTAATGTTTCATTTGTATAATGTGAATTGTTCTGGAGATTAAAGTTGCCTTATAGTTGCTCAATGTCCGGTCCTCTACCCCTTTTCCCTCATTATAGTATATAGGTAGATTAGATATACCATCGGGGGTTTGCGCTCGTAGGATCTGATTCCTCCGGAACTAAATGAACGGCGTATATGATGGGACCAACCTGCGTCGCTGCACAACTTCCGGTGCTTGACACGCAGGTTGCGTACCAGAGCCGCCCGACAGGAAGTTGTTTTAAAACCGGATGGTGAAAGATCACGTGAGCGCTGTTCATCCTCCGATTGGTGGGATACTAGCATTTAGTTCCCGTGCTCCCTCTTGCCCGGCACGCCCCCCGTTGAAGCCGGGTGCGAAACGCGCGTCGGGTTGCCTGTGGGACCGTGGCATCTTTACATCCTCCATACAGGTATGTGCCTGCTGTAACTCGATCTTGCCTCCACAGGGTGCAGTATACTGGAGTGTTGCTGGGTGTGAGTGCGGACATAGTCATGCATTAGGTCCGTATATTGAGTATGGTAATCTACCTACAAATCGGAATACTGTTATGTTTGATGAGATTGTCCATGTGCTCCTTCCGGACACAGGCAGTATAGTGCATATAACTCCTGGTGGTTATTAGTATACTAGCGTACGGCACTAGCAGGAGGTGGCAGCTATCAATTGTCCCTTATCCTTGTATGACAAATAGTTTTTTCATAGTGATGCTGTTTTCATTTACCTATCTACCTCATTGGGATGCATGTGCAATCAGGCACTAAATGCACTTTGTTAGGAGTAGGCGATTGTGTTTTTTTGCATACTTGATTAGATACTTAAATAGCTGTCATTCTTGAATAGTGATATTGAAATTTGATGCCAATTTTTATGCCATTGGTCCCATTTTTACTTCATTCTGTGTGCATCTCTTTTATTAGTGTGGTATTGTGTTTATATTGTCATTAAAATAAATCAATTCGTATGTGAATTGGACTATGTACTCTTATTTCGAAAAAATATATCTCTATTTTTTCTTGGGTTAATTACTTAGGTGTATGAGAGTGTCCATATATATATCTGACCTCTTTTGAAAAGTAACCTCATGATGTTCTGTTTTTTACAGATTGGTCGCAATTGAATCATGGACTTTGAGGCCAAGCTTACAGCCTGGCAGTCCAAAGCCTCTGGTATTTTTAAACGAGATGCGGCAGTAGCTGGAAGTACTGTTGATACACACAGGGAGTTGACGAGAAGGTACAGAAATGTGCTTCACAAAAAGACCAAACTAGTATGGACTGGTATGTCCTTGGATAGCTATTTGGAACAGAAAATAGTTCCGAGAGGATTGAGGGTACAAGTATATCCAGCCTTTGATTTAGAGGATGATAATCTTATACAAAGATGGATAACGGCTGCAACCACGTGTTCTCTTGAGTTTATTCGTATTATTATGGAAAAAAACTCAATGACCTTAGTTGCAATGGAAAAAGAAATTGAGTCTATTCAAATGACTCTCAAGAAAGAGATGAGTGAGGAAATGTTTCATAATCTACTGACATCGCTTGAAAAAGATTTTGAAAAATGGGAGAAGGATATAAGTACGGATAAACAAAAAAAATACCTCCGGGATGTAGGAGATTTTGAAAATAAAAAGATTTTTCGATGGCAGATGAGAACAGAACAAGGGTTCCATCGTGCAAGAAGTTCTTCTGTCCAGTCTCTTACCTCAAGTGTGGCTGGTAGTAGCACGTCTACCGAGCTTAGTCATGTGGTGAATACGCGCTCTAGAAATAAACAAAAACCAGGAAAGCGCACCTATGAGATTTTCAGTAAAGACAATGGAGGCGATAAGCAGCAGTTAAAGGTAATTAATTTATCTGTGCACGAATTATCTGATTCCCATGTGTCCCTGTTGAGTAAAGGGTTGTCTTTCTCACCTTCATGTCCAGCAGACGTTTTCACGTCCATAAAGGACCTACATATGTTTTCAAGAAAGTTGTTTTTTAAGAGATTGTACAGCAAGTCTGAGGATTTGGCAGATTTATCTACCACTCAAGAAAAGGAAGCTCTGGCAACACTTCAATCGTTAGAAGAAGAGAATGAACCCACCATGGTGAGTGACTTCCCTCATGCGTTGCTAAAAAAATCTAATAAATTTCCTGCTTTTAATTCTTGTCCGGCTCTGGAAATTTTTACGAGGATGGTATCCCAAGAATTTCAGCAGCAGTTTTCTTCCAGGACAGAGTGTAAGAACTTGACGAGGAATGAGGAAAGTGCACTTAGGGATCTGCAAACATGGGATGACGTATTGTTTAAGCCCGCCGATAAAGGCGGAAACATGGTAATCTGGCCGGTTACCATGTATGTTAGACAGGCATATAAACTGCTAAATGTACGTCAGTGTTACAAAAAATTGAGTTGTAATCCGTTGCCTACCTTTCAGGATGAACTACTTACCATTCTTATGGCGGTCTTTGAAAAGGGTGTTATCCCAAAAAAATTGGTGGAGAGTATCAAACATTTACATCCCCGACTGGCAACTTTTTACCTCATTCCGAAAGTGCACAAGAACTTAATGGACCCTCCTGGAAGACCCATAGTGGCAGGTAATGGCTCCTTATGTGAGGTGGTTTGTAGTGTTATCGATCATTACTTACAACCGCTGGTGGCAGAGTTACCATCCTTTATTAAGGACACAACATCGGCCTTGCGTCGACTGGACAATATTCAACTGAGTCCAGACATGACCTTAGTTACGGCCGATGTTGAGTCCTTATATACATCTATAAAACATCATGATGGACTCCGAGCTGTATCTTTCTTTTTACAGAACAGCACGATTGATAGAGACATGGTTGACTTATTACTTCTTCTGATCGAATTTGTCTTGACCCATAATGTATTCACGTTTGACGGAAAAATTTTCCTACAAACACAAGGCACTGCAATGGGGGCGGCATGTGCGCCCTCATACGCAAATTTATTTCTAGGTGCCTGGGAGCGTGACATTTTCTTGGGGGAGGCCATCCCAGGATGTGGTAGCATCCATAATTGGATGCGCTACATAGATGACATCCTTTTTATCTGGGATGGCTCCCCGAATGAATTACAAGAAGTTATGTCAATGTTGAACAATAACGATCAAAACATCAGATTGACTTTCAAATACGGTAGGGAATTAGATTTTTTGGATATCTTTGTGAAGACTCTTGATGATGGTTTCCTGTCTACATCTATTTTCAGGAAGAGTACTGCTACCAACAGTATTTTGCATGCATCATCCTCTCATCCTAAGTCGGTCATTACAGGAATACCGACAGGACAATTCTTACGAACCAAAAGAATCTGTTCCAACACGGAGTCATTTGAAAGACAAGCAGGAGAACTTGCACAACGCTTCTTGAGTCGAGGATATAGCAAGAATGTCATCAAAAAGGGCTACTATCGGGCTCACAAAACTCCCAGAAGTTCTTTGCTATTTTCCAATGATAGAACATCAATAAGTGGCAATCAGAAAAATCAAGGAGAGCAGGTACGGTACATTACCACATACCATAGTCATTGGCAAAAAATGCGAAACATCATATCTAAATACTGGGGAATTTTGCGTTCAGATTCTATACTGAAAAAAGTTCTGCCTGAAAAACCCCTCATAACAGCTAGGAGGTCAAAAAATTTAAAAGATCAGTTGGTGCATAGCCACTTCGATCCTCAGCGGAAAGATAGAAGATTGGTGCCCATTTCTGATCAGGGTTTCTTTCCCTGCACTTTTTGTAAAGCTTGTGCCAACCTGACAAAATCTAAAACTTTTTCTAACTTCGATGGGTCTCGGAAATTCAGCATTAGGATGCATTTATCATGTTCTTCTAAGGGAGTCATCTATTTAGGTGAATGCCCCTGTAAAAAACTATATGTAGGCCTTACTACTCGAGAGTTGAAGATCCGAGTACGGGAGCATTGTAGAGACATAGCAAAAGCTAAAACCGTAGAAGATTATACCACATTGAAGACATTGCCACGTCATTTTAAGGAGTTTCACGGGTGCAATCCCCATGTTCTTAAAGTTAAGGCCATTGACCAGATTGATCTGGGCATTAGAGGGGGGGACCTGGCGAAGACATTAGCCAGGTTGGAGAGCCGTTGGATCTTCAGGCTGGGTACCCTCAGCCCCCAGGGCCTCAATGAGACCCTGGGTTTTGGGGCCTTTTTGTGAGGTTTATTGACTGTTCTTTTGTGCCGGCTCGTCATTCCTATCAGTGTGTTTTTAATTGTTTTTAATGGTTTTAGTTATGTAGTGTGTCGGGCAGGGGGGAGCTGGGAATCCTGAGGGATGGTTAATGGGGTTCCGGTTTATTCATAGAGCATTTGGTCTTTTTGACTAATTTCCTTTTTCTTTTGTATAGATCTGTTAGGTGTCCTATGTATCCAGAGGACTGGGTTTCCACCCATGTGATGTGCATATTGGAGGACCTTGATCCATGGGGTCTGAAGAAACCACGACTCATGTGATGTCCTTCTGGATATTCTATCCATCTTCTTGTTATAAGAACGAATTCCTCTTAAAGATGGGATATCCTACAAGGGGATTTGTGACAGCCAAGACATCAGTAATTGTTGGACTTCAATATTGTTCCAATTTATTCCACGTGATGTTGTTTTGTGATATATGCTATTGGGGTTGGTGACTGACTGTTATCTTCACCATTAGAAGACACCGAAATTCATTGCATGTTATGCTCATGCTGAGACCATGCAGTATCTGACACATGTGTGCGTCCCTGGAGGGGTGCGCATTGCTATATTATCTGTTGGTATAGTTTTAATGAGACTGTGTACAATACTTTACAGCAGTGGTAGGCGGTGCGCAGGTCTCTAATGTTTCATTTGTATAATGTGAATTGTTCTGGAGATTAAAGTTGCCTTATAGTTGCTCAATGTCCGGTCCTCTACCCCTTTTCCCTCATTATAGTATATAGGTAGATTAGATATACCATCGGGGGTTTGCGCTCGTAGGATCTGATTCCTCCGGAACTAAATGAACGGCGTATATGATGGGACCAACCTGCGTCGCTGCACAACTTCCGGTGCTTGACACGCAGGTTGCGTACCAGAGCCGCCCGACAGGAAGTTGTTTTAAAACCGGATGGTGAAAGATCACGTGAGCGCTGTTCATCCTCCGATTGGTGGGATACTAGCATTTAGTTCCCGTGCTCCCTCTTGCCCGGCACGCCCCCCGTTGAAGCCGGGTGCGAAACGCGCGTCGGGTTGCCTGTGGGACCGTGGCATCTTTACATCCTCCATACAGGTATGTGCCTGCTGTAACTCGATCTTGCCTCCACAGGGTGCAGTATACTGGAGTGTTGCTGGGTGTGAGTGCGGACATAGTCATGCATTAGGTCCGTATATTGAGTATGGTAATCTACCTACAAATCGGAATACTGTTATGTTTGATGAGATTGTCCATGTGCTCCTTCCGGACACAGGCAGTATAGTGCATATAACTCCTGGTGGTTATTAGTATACTAGCGTACGGCACTAGCAGGAGGTGGCAGCTATCAATTGTCCCTTATCCTTGTATGACAAATAGTTTTTTCATAGTGATGCTGTTTTCATTTACCTATCTACCTCATTGGGATGCATGTGCAATCAGGCACTAAATGCACTTTGTTAGGAGTAGGCGATTGTGTTTTTTTGCATACTTGATTAGATACTTAAATAGCTGTCATTCTTGAATAGTGATATTGAAATTTGATGCCAATTTTTATGCCATTGGTCCCATTTTTACTTCATTCTGTGTGCATCTCTTTTATTAGTGTGGTATTGTGTTTATATTGTCATTAAAATAAATCAATTCGTATGTGAATTGGACTATGTACTCTTATTTCGAAAAAATATATCTCTATTTTTTCTTGGGTTAATTACTTAGGTGTATGAGAGTGTCCATATATATATCTGACCTCTTTTGAAAAGTAACTTCTTTATATGAATGTGTTCACCTATATATTCACATGCAACTTCACCACATCAGTCCTGTCTCACACTTGTAGTGGAGATGAAATAATATGACAGACATATAGCTAGAGGGATGGATAGATAGATAGATAGATGGATAGAGGTATAAATAGATAGATAATAGAGAGATAGATAGATACATAGATAAATGTATAAATAGATAGATAGACATATAGATAGATAGATGTCCGGACATTACACATGGACTTAACCTCTCTGCAGCCTCCCCTCCTCCTGGGGCCCGACTGCTGAGTTCTCCTTGAGTATTTCAGTCCAGGAGGGAAGAGCAGCTCAGCCATGGGAGGGGGAGAGCAGTTCAGCCATGGTTGAGCCTAGAATGATTGGGCTCTTTCCATGTTAGTGGTAGTGACCGGTTTAGTTAGTGGGCGTGATCTGATCAGCTTGTTAGTTGGCATGATCAGCTGTATACAGTACTGGCCTCTGCTCTGCTGGAGATGGAGCTGCAGGGCAGAGCCTCCTTTCTGTCTAGCTATGACACTGAATCTTTCTCTGTGCGGCTGGACTCAGCTTTTGCAGAGGTGAATCCTCCTGACTGCAGGTCCCTAACAATTGAGGCGAGGGGCCCATGTCAGCTCAGCATAATTATATGCGTTCAGCTGATCAGGCCCCTGCTTCTCCTGTTAGTAGTCAAGCTCCAGCCGGCAAAGTAAATCCCCATGTCTTCATGTTCGCAGGCCACCTCCCACTCTGGGCCCCTGTGCCACTGCATCGGCTGCACTGGTGGTATGTCCGCCAGTGTACAGCCAGGATGACAAAGTTATTGTGATAGGTAGTCTGAAATCACACATGCCTATTATAAATAATTATCTATAATTATTATAATCAAGCATTAAAATGCTTGGGAGCTCAGTCCTCGAGTTGAGCAGGTCAGATGCTCTCAAAATGCTCAACTAGAGTAACGAGTATAACGGAAGTTCATGATTGGGCAGTTTGGCTCTCTGCCCACATACCCCTAGTAATAAAGTAAGCATTTCTGGGGGAAAGGAGAGGGTTGCTTTTTTTAATTTTACATACTACATCCAAAAATGTTGCTTTACCCCTAGTGAGAGCCATTTACAGACTGCGAATGGCTGTACCCATGGTGTCTGCACATACTATTCACTGAAGCAAACCCATGGGTTTTGGTAATTGTTTCATTGACAAAACATCTGAGCACCCGCGATACTCAGCTGAGCTCTGTGAGTAACCTAACACTGTGTGTGTAATCCTCATATTAAGAATATTTTGTTTGAGTCCAGGTGAAGCTGGATTCACAAACCACTTATTTCAACAAGAATCAGAAAATCTTTTAAAAATACAGCAATTCTGACATGTAATTTCAAAGCAAGTACACCAGCCTTCTCAGGAACCATATATCTATTTAATAATACATGTAGTTTTTATTGTGAAAACTGATGATGGATCCATAACAAAGATAAAAAAAACCTGCATTTCCATTTCTTGTAGCCAGACTGTTTTTTTTTCTTATCCACAATTTAAATCACACTCTCTGACGAAGGCTACAAGCCGAAACACGTGGTGGGACCTGATTTCAGTACAGCAGACTGGTATATGACCTAAGGTAACACTTTGAGAGGCCTGAAACACACGTCCGCAAAAAACATGTGTGTGTCTTGCGGTCCGTTTTTCGGGTCTGTGTTCCGTTTTGGATGTCTGTTTCTCCGGTACGTGTGACATCAGTGTGATGGTGTATGCTTGCCATGCGTGCACGTGTGTTCGTGCCGCCAGTACGTGTCAAAAAGTCCCAAACACGTACTGGTGGCACGGATGCGTGTTGCAGGCCTAACTTGGATACTTGTCAGCTATATATGTGTATATATATATATACATATATATATATATATATATATATATATATATATATATATATGCTTATTTCTGTGCTCTGACTGGTTTTTGGAATATACATGACACAACCATACCTGCTTTGGACTTTGGACACTAATATACTAATCTATTGTTTTCATATACTGTATATGCAGCTTTTATGTAATCTATATATAGATTTATAATACTCATGCACTCATATATATATATATATATATATATATATATATATATATTTTTTTTTATATATATATATATATATATAAATATAAAACTGTATATATATGCAGTGGAACCTTGGATTAAGAGTAACTTTGTTTGAGAGCATTTTGCAAGACAAGCAAAGCTTATTAAAAATTTGTAACTTGGTTTAAGAGCAATGATTTGCAATAAGAGCAAGTACTGTGCACACTTCTAGTTCTGTCCTTCCACCGCGCTCTGACCCGCTCTGGAGGTAACTTTCTGTCCATATGTACTGTATACAGTATACAGTATACCATTGTACAGTATATACTATAAAGCATTTCTATCAATTTGCATTTCTGGATACAGTGCTGTACTTTCTTTCTGCTAACCAGTGCAGCACATTGCTTGTACTGTGATCTGCCTGGGCAGTATTCCAATCCCACATTTTGCTTAGTTCTGCCCTTATTTTGGGGAGAATAGATTTGGGGTGTGATTTTTTTGTGTGTTGTAGTAGAATAAAGGTTGTTATGTTTATACATCATTTCTTCTCTCTATAGTGTACGTCGCGCACACCAACAATTCTACTGTAAGCTAAAGTGCAGTTTGATTTGCTTTATATATTTTTTACTGTACTGTACAGTATGTTGTATTAGTGTACTGTAATAATTTTATATGAATACAGGACATTATTTTGTATTACTGTAATAAGTTTGCATAACTACAGTGAATATTTTTGGGTTGTAGAACGAATTATCTGTGTTTCAATTATTTCCTATGGGAAAATTTGCTTTGATATAAGAGTAACTTGGTTTAAGAGCACACTCCCGGAACCAATTATGCTCGTAATCCAAGGTTCCACTGTATATATACAGTATATATCTTTCACAATCAGTAGACCCAAACCCATAATCATTAGCGTGTGGGTGTACACCTGATATTACGAACATTTTGTATGAGTCCAGGTAAAGCTGGATTCAAAAGCCACTTATTTTAGCAAGTGTCAGAAAACTGATTAAAAATACAGCAATTCTGGTATGTAATTTCAAAGTACACCGGCCTTCTCAGGAACTATATATATATATATATATATTTATTAATAAATATGGTTTGTATTGTGAAATCTGATGATGGATGCTCTGTAACAAAGATAAAAAACTGCATTTCCATTTCCTGTTTTTTTTTTCTTATCCACAATTTAAATTTCATAATATAATTCGCTTTACTGTGGAAAATTGCTGCCACAGAGAAGAATAATGTGTTATTTATCTGGACACCAGAAATAGACATTGGGACATGAGCACACCGCACATCCCTGACTAAATAAGTGAATTTTAGAATGGCTAACATTTCCTAGCACCATTTGATCCTTATTATAAGTCTAGTCCAGCTAGAGCGTCTCATTATGCTTCTGGCAAGCCTGAGGAAATTAAGCCCTTTGCAGGGAAAAAGAAAATACAAATCCGGTTAAAAGTTATCAAAAGCTTACAAGCTTGTAAGCAGAAGGCAGCTACTTATTGCAATCTTGAAACACGTCTAGTTGATGCTGACATTTGCTTCAAATTTAATGAAAGCTTAGGATGGGGAGTTCTAATGATTTGAGCAGACTGAATAAATCTTTCAAAGCCAACAATAAAATGAACCAAGGAGTTATAGGCTCCTCTTACTGGAACACTTCTCTCCTAAAATTCAATTTAGTTGAAAGGTCTTTACATACCCCAGGAATCATTCTTCCCACTTTTCCTGTGTTTCTCTTCAGCTTTGTTTCTGCTTACAGTTTGTATCTCTCTAATTAAACCTTCCTGACATTAGTTGCAAGTGTGGCTCAAATAATGTCAGTGCTAATTTTATCCTCCATGATCAATGCTTTATCTGGCAGCTACAAAAATAAAAGCTGTGCAGGGAAAGCATCACTTCAGGTGAGTTGTGTCAAAGTAAAATAGCTTGTGCTTTAATCCATGTCAACTGCTGTTCTTCCTGCCAAGCTACCGTCATATATATATATATATATATATATATATATATATATATATACACACTCACACACACTGAAATGTTTACATGTTATTTATCTAGCACACAGTGCATGAGCTCATGTTCTCCTTGACATGGCGATGTTGCATGTATAGACCCTATACTGTTAAGCATATACTGCGTGAGCGGTTACACACAGACGAGGACCCCTGTGCAAAAACATTATAATGAACCCCTTTGTATGCTTTTGACAGAAGCTTATTAAAGCTTGGAAGTGGGATTGGGCCCCCTTACCTCTTGAGCCCCTGGCTAAACATGTTGCCCCAATGCTATGTCCGCCTCTGATATACAGCACAAAGAAGCATGTGCTGTAATGTGGTCCTTAGCAATACTTCTAAAGAAGGATGCCTTCATAATAATGCATATGTAAAATTGGAGGTACACTGTGATACCTAAGGGTACTTTCCCGCGATCAGTGCTAACAGTGTTTTGGACGCAGCCTATTTTTGTTTAGTCCAAAATGCTGCATTGTACAGTACAAGCACAGTGGATGGGATTTCTAGAAATCTCATGCCTACTGTGCTTCTTTTAGACCCTCCATAAACTGACATGACGAGTGGCTTTCCGAGCAGCAGCAAACCAAATTATGCTTGCAGAGACGCGAGTGTTCTCAGCAGGAGAACACAGCGAAAATACGCTGCACCAAGAATCCTGATCATGGGCACAGATGCCGTATTCTCCCAAGGAGTACACTAGTGTGTCTGGAACATAAAACATGTTTTGTCCAGAATGCAACGTCTCCTGACTGTGGGCATGGACACTGCATTCTCTCACAAAGACTAGCGTCTCTGCAAGAGGACTGAAACTTCATCTAGAAAAGCAACATCTCCTGACCATGGGCATGGATGCTGCGTTCATCTGCAGAGAACATTAGCATCTCTAGAAGAAGACTGACACTGCGTTTAGAATGCAGTGTCTCCTTATCATGGGCACCTTAGACTTCTATTGACATCATATTTGCGATCTGTGTGATGCTACAGGCCTACATTGCTATTTTACATCTAGTATTTTTAATAACGGGTTAACTTAGATTCCAGTGGCATCATATGTATAGTCATAGTCAGACATATTGTACATTTCTATATACAAATATATTGCATAATAAAGATTTTAATTCAAATTAAGAGAAAAGGGTTCAAAAATAGTATGCAGATCTGTCAACGGTGTGTCACTGTATTGTATAACTATTTTTCTATTGTTTCATTTGACAGACCGGGTAAAAAATCTACAGTTGTATCTATATTTTCAGTATAAATTCAGTCTTATCCTAATATGCTGAATACCATACCTCGATTGTACAATAAGTATGACAAAAAGGCATAAACAGAAACGTTTGCTGGGACACGGGACCTCTTCATACTATTCCTCCCCAGCTATCTATACTTTAAAAATTCAAATAATTATTTTGTTTTAATTTAATGTGTATTTTGCCATTTTGTTGTCCTTCATTCATCTCCAGCTGTGTTTGTTTCAGCAAACTTTGGGACCAATTTAATTGGAAATTCAGTTTCATTTTTCCACCCCAATATTTAAAAAAAATGTCAGACTCTGTGTCTCCCTAATGATCAATACCAGGACAGTGGGACAAAGAAAAATAAGTGAAAGTATAATATAACATGTAAGGGAATCATTTCTGGGTGAATAATTTGTATTTGATTTTGTGCAGATCAATCAGTGGCAACGCTTCCCTTCCAAGTTATGATTCATGTTTCCTGAAGATATTGTGTATGGTTGTCACAAGATTGACTTAGTGTTGTTCTTGTGTTTTATGTTGCTGCCTAAATACATGACTGTTTATTAAGATGTAAATTAACATAATGCTGAGCTTTTCTTTGGTTTAACAAAATTTCACAGCACCCCAAAATTATTTAATGATGAACATGTACCGTGAAGACAGCTGTTGAAACGCCCTTAGATATGTGTCTGATTTTCATGGTTGATTAATACTTACTAAAAAAATATGACTAGTTACTTCTGTGTTTTAGAAAAGACAGGAGTATTTCTACATTATTTTCTACAGTTACATTTTATTTACAATACATTTTGCTGTTATTGCCAATCATAACTATTCTAATCTTGACATGTTAATCTAAGATGCTCACCATGTTTTTTTCAAAAATAGGACACTGTCTTATACTTTTTTTGCCCCCAAAAAAGCACTAGGGCTTATTTTTGGAGTAGGTCTTATTCTTGGAGAAACATGGTTGAGGGCAAGTTTAACCCGCTAAAAAAACAGACCCTCCCCCCTCCAGTCCCAGGAGACTCATACTTACCAGGGCCCGGACATCTGCGTGGCTGCCAGGGCCTCCTGTGATCTCAGGCGGGTGCTCCCAGCAGGTATGCTCTACGCCGTCCTCCCCTGCTTCTGGCCGACACCCTCACAGACATGAGATCGGGCACACACACACACTCATATACAAACAAAACCACTGATCAGTGTGCACCCACACTCACTAGTTGCTCACCACATCCAGCAGTACAGAATGCCTCCAGCCACAGGGAAAGATGGGAGAAAGTTACACATCGCAGGTCCTGCAAGCATTCCATTCACAGCCACAGGTTCTTGCGTTCCACCACACTGCATCTCAGGATTCTGCTGGCCAGAAGAACTTGGTATCGCTGGATGTGGTGAGTGCATGTGTGTGTGATCTGATGTGTGTGGGTGTGCAATCTGAAGTGTGTGGGTGTGCAATCCACTGAAAGTCCTCCATCTCAGCGTCTGATGAGTATGATTGCGAAATGTCCGCTGTCTGTAATAAAGTGTCCTGCTGTATACTTAACTTTTTTTTATCTGCATGGACACTTCATTATTGAACCGCGAATAGGGCTTATTTTCGGGGTAGAGCTTATATTTAAGCCTTGCTATGAAAATGCTGAAAATTCCTGCTAGGGCTTTTTTCTAGGGGAGGTCTCATTTTTGGAAAAACACGGTAGGGTTCATATTGAGTTCAGTGGTCTCCAAAGACAAGAAAGGCAATGTGAGAAAATTAAATATTCTATTCTCCAGAAAACTACTGAGAGGAGCCATATTTAGTCTCTTCGCTGGTACAAGAATGCAAGAATGGGATCAGTCTTTCCAAAATATTGTTATTCTAGCAGTTTGCCAAAATTTGATGGTAGCAAACCATCAGGACAGCAAAATATGTATTTTTTAAACAGAAAGTTGTTCAGGATATTTAAAGTTGCAGTCAATATACATATATACTGAAGTTTAAGAAAACTCCTACTCTACGTATTTCATGACAACAATCTATAGTTTAAGCATTTTGTTTCGGATTGCTAATTTTTTATGACATATGCATTTTTTCAAACAAAAGTTTACAAATTAATAATTAAATTAACATTTTATTATATCAAAATTCAAGTGGGTCACAATTTTAGAAACATTAGCTGACTGGGGGGGTGTAATAAGTTTGAAAATTGCAGAAAAATATGTCCTAGCTCTAGAAACCTCTTACTAGTTGACATAATTGGAGGTGTACGTGTGTCAATATATTTTAAGGCCCACCTTCAAAGCCTAGTTGTCTCTTGCAAAACAAATCAGCCTAGCTATATTTCCAGATCATTTTAACTGCACAATAAACAATGTAAAAATAAAACCCCACTAGAAACAATGGCAGAGTTGCATTTTTTCACCATTTCACCCCGCTTAGAATTTTCTTTTCCATTTTTGTTACATTTTATGACAAATGAATGGTATGATAAAACCCTCATATAGCTCTGTCAATGGGAAAATGAAAAGTTATAACTCTTGGACAAAGGTTAGGATGCCCAAAAAGGAAAAATTCTTTGGTCCTTAAAGGACTAAACAAAATAGGATCAATCAGTCATCATACTATTCAGGAAGGAGACATGTTCTGTTGCCTAAAAATTAACATAGTTTGGTGCAAAATAAAACTAAAAATAACAGCAAAATGACCGTACAAAGATATCAACATTAACAGGGAAATGTGTCCTATATTGACATGACCTGAAATACTGCTCAGTAAGTACAGCAAGTAGCAATTACTCCGAAACCAACACAAGAAAAGCCAGGTTTGCAACTGCATATGGGGACCATGATGTTACGTTTTGGAGAAATGTTCTGTAGCATGATAAAACAAATATGTAACTGTCCATAATGACCATTGTTATGCATGGAGGAAAAAGATAAAGCTTGCCAGCCAAAGAACTTAATACCAACTGTGAACCACAGGGGTGGCAGCGTCAGCTAGGCCACATATCGGATCTTTGGTGCATTTTTTTATCACTACTGCTGAGCAGTTAATCAAGCTTGGGACATTTTTTGTGCATGCACATGTATCACGACATTCACCATGACCTTGCCCACACATAGACAGATCCTAGGCCTCATTACAGCTTGAATACTTAATCCAGTATGAAGAGGCCCATAGATTCAGCCCTCAATAGCAATGATAAGAAGATATGTATGTATATATATATATATATATATATATATATATATATATAAATATATATACACACTTTGTTTTGTAAAGGACTATCAAAAGGTTAAAAAAAATGTATATATATTTCTATCTATCTATCTATCTATGTATCTATATCTCTCTCTCTTTCTCTCTCTCTATATATATATATATATATATAAATATATATATATATATAAATATATATATATATATATATATATATAGTGAGGCAGTGACAGGGGTAATATTTGAAGTCCGCTATGTGTCCCCCAGAATGTGTCTGGAAACCCTCTGAGTTTGCTATAGCTATTACGGGGAGTGTAGCACAAAGGGTAACAGGGAGATAGATCCTTCCTCTCAGTTCAGGTTTTGTAGCAATCCTCAGGTCCATGATTTTAGTTTAAATGTTGCAGAGCACATCAGGGTGTGTCTCAGTTGAGAGCCAGGCTTGATGAAGCTACCACATGCTGTGTGAGCTGAGCTGGCTCTGTGTGGAGTGAACACAGGCCAAGAGTGTGAGCCTAGGAGAACCTTAACAAGACCCTTGCGGTTAACGGGGTCCTAAGGTAACAAGACTTTTTATACCAAGGATTTGTCTATATGCACCGGCTGTGATCCGGAAGAGACTTTGATTGTGTAAAATTGGATCTATTTATAATGCAACAATAAATAGACTGTTGGTGTGAACACGCTGCTGCCTCACGTTTTTGCCCAAGCAACGCCGCTACCTCACCATATATATATATATATATATATATATATATATATATATTTATATAGATAGATAGAAATATATATATATATGTATATATATATATATATATATATATATATATATATATATATATATATATATATATTTTTAACCTTTTGATAGTCCTTTACAAAACAATGAATCTGAAATAGTCCGCATTTGTCAAATCTGGATTTTTGTCATTTAAATATATTTGCTCATCTCTACTGAACAAATAATCAGTACGACCGATTTTCTTTTTATGAGAATGCTGATGAACTTTTGGCATTATATATTATATGTATTGCAGAAGAATATCCATTTTGGATTTTTTACAGTTTGAAAAAAAGAAATAATGATGATAAGTATTGTTGTGTTGTCTGTTTACTGTATCATTGTAAATTATGGCTTAGAGAGGTCTGATTAGCAGTATTTTATTAATGAGATGTTACATGCTTATTACAAGGCAGAAAGGGAGACTGTTCACAGAAAGAGCACCATAGAGTCTTAACTGGTAAACAACAATAAGGAAGGTTGTGGAAACACTCACCTGTAGTGCTTGTGCCATTCACAACTCCTATAAAAGCGAAGTCATAGGGTGAAAACAGCTGCAGCCCCGAAGAAGTTAGGATGAATGGTTATCAGGAAAAATGGGTATCATGCCGCGCTTATCACCAAATCCAGGATGCAGATATTATAAATCCATGTCTTTTATTCACAAAGAAGATACAGGTCTAGGTGTTTCAAGGGTCACAGCCTCCTTCCTCAGGACATATATCAATGACAGGATAATCCTGTCATTGATATATGTCCTGAGTAAGGTTACAAAGTTACTCGATCAAGTACTGAGGATCTTGAGCACCCTAACGCTCGATGGTGTATCGAGCTGTGCCCAGCATGCTAGTTCATCACTAGTAAGTAGGCCTACAAACCTGCCTCAATTATACTAACTCCAAATAGTTGAGCCAAAATGTCAGGAACTCATCAAGATAATCTTTTGGAAGGCTCTTGAATTGTTTTACCAAAGTAAGACAATGTTAAGTTAAAAGGAAGCTACCAAAAGCCAACCATATGTACGTAACCATTTGGGCCCCTGGAAATCAAACAAATAAAGCTGATTTAATTAAATGTCTCTAGTATTATTTAAAATTTCTTATTAATTAAATATCATGATACTTAACAGGATTAAGTTTCAGTAATTTTTAATAACTTAGTTTTATTAAATGTGACTAAGGTGTTTGAAAACTTATGACTACAACTTTATCTTGCAGCAGACTCTCAGCTGTTGGAGGCATTCCATTTGTACATCTATGCGTACAGTAAACCATGTATCCTTTGTTGCACAAAAATAAAAGATACAAGGTTATCTCTTTAGTAACATTAGCCACAAAAACCCTCGGTGTTCAGATGTCTGTTTAACACTGGAAACAACATTCCTATAACAAACAAAGTTTACTGTATCTTGTTTTCAGCCATTACTTAGAAACACAATACTACTACCTGGCTTTATGTTTTTTGTATGTTTATATTCCCATCTATGAGTAGCACTAAGGTAATGTTTGAAAGGAGATTTGTTGAACTAATTAACTCCAAATATTAAAAATTATAAACTTTTCTGACTTTTTATTTTATGTTTTCTGAATGATTATTGGTTAACCCTCTAGTTAATGTTCCTGTTAACATTTATTGATAAGTATTAAAAAAATGGACAAAAGTAACCTGTAGACCAGCAATGGTTATTGACCTATTGACTTTGATAATTGAATTTGTAGAAATGTGTGATCTGTGCAGAGGTCATTCTACCAGGAGAGGGAGGAGGTGGGTGAAGCCATCACCTATTATGAAAGAAATAATCCCTTTAGCGTCAGTGATAAAATAGAAGTGGACTCCCGCGCTGTCGTAATGAAGCAGTCAGCAGTGATGATTAATTCATGATATTTGTGATAATAAACTGTGATAATAAAGTCACGAATTAACCATCACTGCTGACTGCTTCATTATGACAACGCGGGAGTCCACTTCTATTTTACACTAACGCTAACCTCCTCGTGGTGCCTGCTGCAGCCGTACCTTTCATGCCTGCTATAGCAGTTATGAATATTACACAACTGTATCAGGTGAGCAGATCCGAGTTTTACAATAACGTTTTATCAATGTTAGTACTCTATGAGTGACTTTTGCCTTTTCAGTTTCTTTATACAGAAATAATCCTGTGATAGTTATATACTTAGCAAGTTATACCTTTCTGTGTAACCCTATTTATGATAATAAATTCTGACTAGTTATTTGTAGATATGAGTAGACAAGCTGAAGTTTGGGTTCTGCGGGTTCAGCCTGACTTTAGAAAAAATTTGGTTTTGGACTTGGGCATAACCTGAACCCCATTGGAAGCCACTAATTGGGCAGTTCAGCTTTCTGTCCATATACAGCCAGCCATAAACAGAACAGTTCCTAGGGAGGGAAGAGATTTTTCATTTTTCTTGTACTCACTACATCCGATAACGCTGATTTTTCCCCCAGTGTGAGGAATTCAAACACTGGAAATGGCTTGCACTGGGCCGAGCACCGAGTATACACGAGCACACTGATGCTCGAGTGAGTGGTGAGAAATACGTAACACCTAAACGCCGAACTCAAACACTGTTTTTTTTTTGTAAAATCTGTGTTCGGTATGAATGTCAAACTTTACTTTTCAGGTACTAGTGACATAGAAAATTAAACAATAAAACAATAAGGTATATGATTGCACAATTAAAATAATATGCCATTTGGGATGAGTGAACAATTTGTAGCTAACCAAATTTATTACAGTTTTTTACACAAATTCCACTTGACCATCCTTTTACTCGATTCTGAGGGATGAGATGGAGAAAGAAAAAAAACCCCTTTTATTCTTACCTCTCCTTAGTTATCCCACCACTGCGGGACCTCCAACCGGCTTTTTTGTCTCCACTTCTCTGTCTGCTTTCTCCTTCTCATTCCAAACCTCCAACAAACTGTTCTTCAGTAGGCCCAATACTGTAATGTAACATGTGCCAAACATAAATAACGTAGCCCATGAAGTGCATTACACCTCAATATGAACACGTCAAGCTGTACTGAAGAACGTAAGTGTTGGAATCCTGAAAAGAGAAGATAGAAGACAGAATACAGAAGAGAAAAGATTACTGAGCTGACTTAAGGACACAAACGTTATAAGGAAAGTCAACGAGAGGTGACTACAATAGTTTTTTAATTTTATTTAATGTTTTCCAAGCTCATTCATATCTCTCCAAATTGATTTAATGCAAAATGGATTTCCAGTTTGAATTCAAGCAAATCTGTTGAATTTCAATTTGGACAGATTGTCTCATCTCCGTATGCTACCAAATGAATTACAAATAATAATAATATGTACAGTATCATTTAATTTTTCCTGATTCTGGTTGCTTATATCCTACATATAGGACTTGTCCCACCATTGCTGCCTTGTCACTGATGCTGTTCCTAATTCCTTCATTACAATGTTTAAATAATTAAAACTCATGACCCTTTTTACTGTAAGAGTTTGATTTTTATCATCTTTGCACACCATTACATTATTATGTCATTGAATTTAACCCTTTATTTTCTACCTTTACCCCTTCACTTTTCATAACATAATATCTTCTTAGCTCAACCATCAGTGCCCTCTTCTGGTGAATTATTCTCTGTGGGGCTGTGGGCTAGCTTGAAAGGGATTAAATTTCAAAGTGTAATTAGTATGCGCTGCTTAGTTTGGTGCCATCTGTCACTCTCCTGTGTGAGCTAACTCGTTTTTTTTTTATTATATATTTTGTTTTTATAATTATTTTACAAAATAATTTATTAAAACTATATACATCTTGGTAAAAGGCTAAGTTAAATGAATAAAACACAAATATCTACTCTTCTACATTATTTCTTGATACGTTTACAATTTGTTATCGGTACATTGCAAGCTTCCTATAGAAGCTAATTCTATATTCTAAACAGTTAACTCAATTTTTAAGTCTGCAATGTAAGGTAATGTATAGACACTTGCCATATTGCTAGGAGTAATATTAATCTTTTAGTTTTTTACTATAAAGATGTAAAAACTTAATTTCATGGCTCTTAAAACCAATTCTGTGCCTGACAATCACCCAGTTAACGTTCCAGGTCAATGAATGAGCTGTGGCGAGAGAGCTACATTCATACTCCCTGATCTGAAGCCCAGCTGACCGGGAATGAAGAAGAATATATATATATATAATTTTTTCTTCTTTTTTTTGCTTGCTTTGAAGCAGTTTATTTACAGGTGCTGAACGTGGAACAAAGCCCCCATTGAACACCTGTTCATGTAATTTATATTTACATCTGAAGAAAAGACATCTGCAGGCTTAAAAGATTATGCACTACATTACCTTATGAGAATGACACTGCATGTTGATCCATGAAAGAATATCAAAGCCAATGAAGCAACCTTTATTGCTAAAAAAGAAAACTGATGATAAAAAGTATGTGCAAAGCAAATACTAAAGCAAGGTGTGAGATTTACAGGAACAGCAAATCACATACTTAGAACAACCAAAAAAAAATTGTATGGCATCGAATGAATATAAAATATATTTAGTGGTATAATAAAAGGAGCAACATGAATTATCAAAACACTTGCAAATATTGTCTAGAACAGCATGACATAATAAAAAAGTACTGAAATTTGCCATAAACCTAATGCATTCACTTATATGTACTGAATTCACCAAATATGGGATAAAACAAGAATATAACGGTTCTTGTACAAGGGATTTTATTTTTTCCTCAGAAGCCAAGTCAGGTCGTTCATAATATCAGATTGACATTTAAGTCAAAGGAATTATTATTTTATTGCACTTTTGGCTTCAACAATCAAATAATGGAACCACTGGAGACCTTGGATTTTGTTACTGTTTTTCCACTTGCCTCTTCAGGGAGGAAGGACATGAGCTCTAGCGCCACTTATTGGAATTAGCAATCCTAAAAGTCAAAAGTGACTCTTTAAAGAGCCTTGTCATATGACTTAGGGGTACTTTACATGCTGCAACATCGATAGCATTGGCTAACGATGCCGAGAGCGATACCACCTGCCCCCGTCGCACATGCGATATGTGGTGATTGCTGCGGTAGCGAACATTATCGCTACGGCAGCTTCACACACACATACCTACTCGTCGACATCACGGTGACTGTCGAACAATCCCTCCTACAAGGGGGAGGTGCGTTCGGCGTCACAGCGACGTCACAGCGACGTCAGTATTTGGCCGGCCAATAGAAGCAGAGGGGCGGAGATGAGTGGGACATAACATCCCGCCCACCTTCTCCCTTCCGCATTGCCATCAGGACGCAGGCAAGGTGATGTTTGCGCTCCTGCGGGTTTACACACAATGATGTGTGGAGCTGCAGAAACAACAAACAACATCGTACCTGCGGTCGACCCGACATTATGAAAATGAACGACGCTACACAGATCACCGATTTTCGACGCTTTTGCGATTGTTTATCGTCGCACCTAGGATTTAACGTTGCAATGTCACTACCAGCGCTGGATATGCGTCACTAATGACGTGACCCCGACGATATTTCGCAACGTGTAAGGATCCCCTTAGGATTTATGCCAGATCTGAATCTCAATTTGCAAACATGGTGTTTTGTGGTGATTGCCCCTCATCAGTGCAAAGTATTCCACTAGCTCTCTATTACATGACTGGCCTTACAATGGCTGATTCTTTCCCAGTAGCCCACCATCCAGTCCTCATTGTCTCTTCTTTTCCACTTCCCCCTTTTCCTGCATTCTCTTTAGCCACTTTACTCCATGCTCTGGTTTCTGGCATGTCTAGGCTTTTTGACATCACTGCTCACTGTACTATCACATGCCGCACACATCCTAACATTGTGACATCATGACATTCATTACAATGAAGTGCATTGGGACTTTGGTGGCCTAGTCATGAGGAAAGTCTTGGCCTGGAGTTAAGCAGCGAAAAGTAAGCACCTTCTCCAGGTCCATCGAAGCACCCCCAACAGTGCCTGTCGAGCTGAGCTGGGCAGATTCCCTCTACACCTAGCAGCTCTGAAGAGGTCACTATCATTTCAGGCTCACCTACAGAGTAGCAATCCAAACTCCCATCACCACAAAGCTCTGATATATATACGTGGGCCAGATGAACCAGGACCCCGGGCACAGCCCTCCCAAACCCAACTGGACAAAATAACCAATCACAGCAGCCTGACAAGAACCAGAATCAGGAAGATGGTAGACGAGGGCCAGGAGAGGTATGTCAGTGACTGGAGGACCGACATCAACACCTCACAGAAACTGACCACGTACCAGAGACTACAGAGAGACTACAGACTGGCCCCGTATCTGGAGAAAATCCCGGACCCCAGAGACCGCAGGACCCTGAGCCGATATAGACTCAGTGCCCACAGTCTAGCCATCGAATCCGGACGTCACAAGCAGAGCTACAAGCCCAGGGAGGACAGACTGTGCCAACACTGTGACCTGGAGGCCGTGGAGGATGAAACCCACTTCCTGCTACACTGCACCAAGTACTCAGCAGTGAGGGACACTCACTTCAGGAGACTCTCCCATCTCTTCCCGGATTTCAGCTCCATGAAGGAGGAAGAGAAAATATATATCCTGCTGGGGGAAGAAGAGAGCGCAGTGGAGATAGCAGCGCAGTATGTGAGCGAATGCCATAGACTTCGAGAAAGAGAACTATGATAAGTCATGGACTTCCATAGCCCCCCATCCCAGATGTGGCCCCCCCAATCCCCACCCTGGATATGTCCCATCCACCGTTACCACAGTCCCACCGTGGATATGCCCCATCATAAGCCATGGACTTCCATAGCACCCATCCTAGAAGTGCCCCCACAGTGCCCACCCTGGATGTGCCCCATCCATCCTTCCTACAGTCCCCACCCACCATCCCCACAGCCCCAGCCCCTAATGTACACTTGCTTTGGCAAAACTAATTTGTATTTGGTCCTGCCAATAAAGCTTATTTGATTTGATTTGATTTGATTTGAAAGAGGAAGGAAGAGACTATAGGCTGCAGCAAGTAAATAGGTGATCGGTGAAGAGAGCATTATTTTCATTTTTTATGGTTTGCTTGGCCTTGTTAGGGTAAAAAAAAGTAACATCCACATTTGGAAAACAATTTTGTGAAATTTTCACAAAAATTCATATTCTGTAGATTGCAAATTGCAGTAAAAGTTGAGGAAAATTCAATTCCACTCAAATAATTTGTTAAAAAAAAATCATAAATTGTTCAAATGACACTTCTTAATAGCTACCGCATTTTTCAGAGAGCCAGGATCTTAATCTGCACATTTACTATCCCCAGCATTATTTCCCTTAAGTCCATCTTGTCCTTGACCAGGAGTTCAATGGCCTCCGCCTTGCACCATGTGTACACCCCTCCTCCGAGCCCAATGCCAGCTGTATTAACCCACTCATGCCGCCGCCGACTTCCTGAAGTGGCGGTCCTGTCTGCTATGACAACGCTATTCGACCCTGCAGTAGACTAAAAAAAGACACACCCCTATTTCCCCCCAATTATGGGGGAAAAAAATGTATCCTATAATACGAAAAATACATTATCTAAATAACTAGGTCATGTATTGTGTCCACAACAATGAACTGAAAAATAATTGTAAATATAAACATACAGCACTAAAAATATTATCTAGACACCACTTGAGGCCTTGTTAATATCAGAAGGGCCAACGTGTGAAGAAGAGTGAAGAAAGAGTAGTAAGGCGGCGGAGAACGGAGCTGAGAAGCTGTAACGCTAAACAGGTGAAGGGTAGGTAAGATTAATATTTTTGTTGTTCTTTTTAGTGTTTTTTTTGTTTAACATATCTGCGTCTCAAGATATAGCTGGTTAAGAAAATTGTAAGGAAGAACAAAATTGTACTTATCACTTAATCTATCAGTATGTTAATAAATGTGGGAAGAATCCTCATACAGTTACTAGGCAACGAAAAAATATCTGCAGATGTTGTGCTGGTCAGATGTTGGCCTATCCTCTTTATCACCATGTTTCTGATAACAATAGTGTGAGAGACATATTCAGAAATAATGAATGCATTACATAATGCAGAAATTACAGCATACAAAAATATAACTATTCATTTGACCTTAAAAGTGAATGTGAGAAAGTTGGCTTTTAGGACATTTCACCGATGCCATGCTTCCTATTACAGAGCTGTAGGATCGTCAAAATACTGGCAAAACATATTTCACAGATTTGCTTATCTTCATTGCTTGCAGCTCTTAAAAGGCATTTTACTTCATAATTCCACATGCATCTAAGACATTTCACAGACTGGTGTATTGTTTTCTCAAGTTTAACAAATGATTAACTTCTGACAATTGTCTATCGTTAAGTACAGGTACATTTTTTAGAACTGGAGATATCCCCTAAGCATAATTATATATTTAAATAAAATTATAAAATTATAAACAATGGACCTGAGTTGACCCACACACCATTGTTACAGGCACTTACTGTATATGCCTTCTATTTTCCCTGGTGTATGCATGATTACATGTTCTTTGTTCTACCTTGGTATTTAAAATTATAAACAGTAGCTTTTAGACAACATTAAAAATGTTGAAAAAAGTAAAAAGATCTATTTGCTGTATATAATAGAAAACTGTTGTATTTTTTCATTTACAATTAGAGATGAGCGAACCTTAGGCTCGAGACTCGGAAAATTACATGAAAATCCCCATGGTGAGTATTGCGCTGTGCTTCTGTCGTCTGATCCCCTGCATTGTGTGCGCTGTGGGATGTATTTGTTTGTCTCAAATTTGACTTACAGTCAGCATATTAAGCTGTATTGTTCATGGAGAATAAAAGAAACAAACACCGCCCACCCTCCTCTAGAAATGTTTTGCTTTTGGCCCATAGCAAAACACTTCCGAAGGTGGATGGACGGTGTTTGTTTCTTTTAATTCTCTGTAAACAATATAGCTTAAAATGTAGAATATAAGTAATTTGAGATGATGAAATACATCCCAGATTCTGTCAGTCCATGGACAATATATCACCCTCAAATGTAACCTGAGTGTGGTCTGATTTGTTTCATAAACTTGCATTGCCGATTTTGATCCAACACCCAGATGAAAATGGGACATATCCCCAATCTTTTCCTTAGTACTTGTTCAAAGAAAAACTAAGACATGTGCACAGTCCCCTAGAGAATATCATACGTTTGAGTCTATCCGCGAAAACCACGTATAGCCCTCAGATGAGAAAATCAGTTGTGTTCACAAGCTCTTAGAGAAAGTATATGAGCCCATCTTTTGCTAACCACAGGAAAGCAGCAATTGGCTGAGCACTTTTTTGATGTAGAAGTCTCAGAAATTTGGCCGACAATTCACAAAATTTCTGAAATATAAAAATAAATAAAGAACAATAACTCTTTAAGTGTAATAAAACTAGTTTTTTTACTCTAAAAAATTGTTTCACTGTTAATTAGAAAAAAAGCAGTCTTTAGAAAACTGCAATAAGTACCTTTATGAAACCAAAGGTAATGATTTCACCAATTTTACAATAACTTCCTAAACATATCACTGTAGTTTTATTACATCCAACCTTAGTGAGCTACATATATTATATACTGATGAGAAATAAGGTAACAGTGTTTTGTACTTTTGACTTTCTGGGTCCATATCTCACCTTTCACTACAGCTTTGAATGTGAGATTACAATCATTATATAGACAATCATATTGGCTATCTTACACATAAATTTGACTTGCAACTATTAGCATATGATTAATAATGCAAATTCTTTCTATGTCAGTGCATTGTTACTGTTTTGCTCCTTAAAATTGAATTTCATTTTTATTATTTTGGTAGTATTTTGTAAATCCACCTCTGGCATTCAACACTGAATGAATCCTGGAAGCATAAATTCTTCATTTATACTACAAATTGCAACCTGTTATTCCATTTACATTAGCTCAGTGTGTTATTAGGCTAATTCCCAAGCAAAAAGGTCACTGGTTCAAATCAGAAGCAGTCATGCAAAAGATTTCCCAAGAAAAGAGAAACAGCATGATCTTAGCTCATCAATAACGGCCTCTTGGCCAAGAAAATTGCTAAAGTCCATAAAATGAGTTCCATGACAGTTGGAAGAATATGAATGAATGTCTGTCCATTCATTCAAAAGCCCAAAAAAATGAATGTACAGGCAAAATATCAGAGTCAAGTCAGCTCATGACAGGGACTAATAGTTCTGGGGCAACAATAATGGCAATGGAGGTGGCTTGCATGATGTATAATAGTGAGATCACAGATGTCCATGCAAGGACCATTTAAATCACATTACAGAGGTGTGGAATTGTGGCCTGAAAAAGGGTGAAGAAGCCTCAACTTCAATACTGTCATAAGAAGAGTTGACTCAAGTTTACAAAAATGTCTGAAAAGTGGACAGTAGAAAATTGGAAGTGGGTGATTTGGAGCGATGAGATAAAAATCAAAACACTAGACTCTGATGTATGCAAATTTGTCTGGATGAAAATAGGGAAAAAGGGGCTAACAGATCAAGAAATTGAAGGAGCTGTCAAGTTCAGTGGAGGAAGCCTGATTACATGGGGTTGTTTCAAAGACAAAGATTTTGGATACTTGACTAGGATTGATGATGGTTTCAATGCTGACCTAAATGTAAGTATCCTATAAGACAAGTTACTTCATACACTCAAGTACTTTGTGTATGAAAAGGATAACAGAGAGTATCTGCATGACAATGACCCAAGGCATATGTCAAAATTGGTGAGGAAATAGTTCAATCACAATGAAGTTGAGGTGCTAGATTAGTCTCCACAGCCCCCAGACCTTAACCCAATCAAAAACTTGTGGGTAGAGTTGAAGATAAAGTTGTATACATAGCCAAGTGAGTTATGCATCAACATTGGGAATGTGTAGAAGAGACCTGGGATCAGATCTCATTTAAGACATGTTTGAATCTCATAGAGAGCATGCCTAAGTGGATTCAAGCAGTGTTGAATGCCAAAGGTGAATTTACAAAATACTAACAAAAAATAAAAATTATATTTAGATTTTTAGGAGCACAACAGTAACAAAGCAGTGACATGACAAGAATCTGCATATCGATTAATATACTAAATAGTTGCAAATCAAATGTATGTGTGATATACACAAGTTATTGTTTATAAGATGAATATAATCTCATGTTTGAAGCTGTAGAGGATGGTGAGATATGGCGCCTGAAAGTCAAAAGTTCAAATCATTGTCATTCTTTTGCTCGTCAGTGTATATTGGCACAAATTGGTGAATAAATATTTTTAAAAAATGATTAGAAAGTTCCAATCTCCGGAGCTTATGAATGTAAAAACACTAAAAGTGCTGTTTACTCAGCTCTAATCAAAGCCATTTTATGACTGTAAAATTGCTTCATAAAATCAACCAGTTGTGGTTCGGGATCCATTCTGTAACCAGGATTAACGTTTAATGAATTCTAAGGCTTAATGCTTTATTTGCCAAATGAGTTTTACTTCAAAAGAATATGTAAAGATATGCTACATATAGCCATCTTATTATTTAGTCAACAACTAAAGCTATTCTGCGTTTTCTCTTAGGGATAGGAAACGTAATTTGGATCACTGGGAACAGCTGGCGTTTCACATACCATTTAGAGCACTGGAATTACAGGAAACTTTTCAAAAGCAAAACAAGTTACAGAGGGAAGCATCAAAGGTCTATGGGGACGTATCAAATAAAATGAAATCAGACTCAAAAGAAAATTTTAGTTAAATGTCTTAAGTACGAACAATCAAAACAAGGACTTATGTAATGTAATAATATGTTTGATGTAATAATATGCTTGATTTCTTACTAGCTGCGTGGTTCTCCTCGTTTTGTTTTTATTTGATCTTTTTTGGATTAAAAGATGGAAAATTTTAACTCCCAACTAAAACATCCTAAAACATCATTTATAGATAGATAGATAGATAGATACATAGATAGATAGATAGATACTTACATAGATACAGTAAATGAGGGGCAGCGTTCCAAAGTCAGAAGGCAAGAAAGCAAATTTTAATCATCCCGTGCTAAGTTTCTGCCTAAAATAGCAGAGGAAGTAAGTTTGAGAAATATTCTGCTATATTGAGACAAACATCACATGGGATGATTAAAATCTGATTTCTTATCATCTGACTGAGATGTTCTGCCACATTAGGCTTTGGTGATAAACTTTGTGGCTTTGCACACAATTTTATTTAAAAATAACTGCTTTTATTTTTGAAAGAAAGGAAGAAAGAGAAAGAAATAATGAAAGAAAGAAAGAAAAAATGAAAGAAAGCGACTGGTGGTCAAAATTAGAGAACAACACACAATTTCCTAAATGTTAAAGTCATTGTGTAGTCCTATGTGATTATATCCTAACATGAATAAACTAGCCGTATTTTAAACTTATTTCAGAAATGTAATTTATTGTAAAGCACATAATAAAAATGTAAATGAGATAAATGAGAAAGAACACTGATCAGAATTAGAGAACACTTTCAGATACCTGCAAGTTATTGGTGTCAATCTGGCACCTGGTGCTAATTTACTTAATTATCTGGCAAACCCCATGTAAGTGGCAGCCTAACTTTCCAATTCACACTGACTTTGCAGAATTGATGTGCCGTTCCAAAGTGACTAAAACCCTCCAGCAGCAGATGGTCAAGATGAAGGCCAAAAAGGTGACCATATCAGCCATAGAAACAGAAGTTGATCATTCCAAATCTGTGATTTTGAGAATATTGCATCTTTACAACATCACAAACGCTTTCAAGTCCCATAAGAAAGCTGGTCACCCTTGAAAGACAAATGCAAATGAGGACAGGATAATGCAGAGAATATCCATGGGTAATCGTTTCAACAATGCAACTGGAATTACTCACCAGTTGAGCACTGAACAGGGTAAGGATCTGTCTCGTCATACAGTGTCACGACGTTTAAAAGCATTTGGACTGAAAGCCCACTCTGCACTGACTAAACCTCTCATTAGTAGAAACAATCAAAACCTTTGGTGAGGATTATATTGTATGGACAGAGGAGAAGTGGTCCACAGTTCATTTTAGTGATGAAAGCAAGTTTAATTTATTTGTGTCTGATGGGAAACATTATGTTTGTTGACAAACTGGAGAAAGACTGAACCCAAAGTGTGTAAAGAAGTCAGTGAAAGGTGTTAGAGGATGTGTCATGGTTTGGTGAATGTTTTCTGCAGCAAGAGTTTGACCTCTCATACAGCTACATGGCAGAATAAATGCAAGTGTGTATCAGAACCTTCTTCAACAACACGTGGTTCCCTACTTGCATTCATCACTCAATTAGCCAGCAATTTTCATGCAGGACAATGCCCCCTGTCACACAGCAAAATGGGTAAAGCAGTTCCTTGTAACAGAAAACATTGAAACAATGAAATGGCCAGCCCAGAGTCCTGATCTAAACCTAATCGAACACCTTTGGAAAATCCTTGGTGACGAAGTTTTGGCCAAGAATCCCACAACCGTCAAAGAACTGTGGAAGAGACTAGAAGAAGAATGGACCAAAATCACATCAGAGCAGTGTAAGAGACTAGTGATGTCCTGTGGCTGCAGATGTGCTGAAGTCATTCAAAGCAAAGGCCTGTACACTTCCTACTAATTGGTGACTGTTGTTACCTTCAGATAATTTAGTTATAATCTTTCTCTGTGTTAGGGTGGAAACACATCTATGTGAGTAAAATCGGTCCGTCTGGGCTGAAAAAAAATCGGCTGATTTTAGTTCACGTTAGGTCCGAGTGCAACGCAAGTGCGATGCTTTTTCTGAATAAATTAATGATTTTACTAGCGTGTGTAATGTGTGTGTAATGCGTGTGTAATGCGTATTTTTTACTATGTCATCTGCCATTCAGCGCTGCTACATGGCTGCTGACAGCAGACACAGACAGCCATGCAGCAGAGCTTAATAGCAGATGACAGCAGACACAGACAGAGCGGCACAATCAGAATGAACTCGGGTGAACTTCACCCGACTTCATTGTCATGCTGCGGCTCTGTCTTTGTCGCATCCTGATTAGCGGTCACCAGTGAAGGACTCACCGGTGACCGCTAATCCCCTGAGTGACTGAAGTTAGCAGCCCTCTCTCATACTCACCGATCCCCGATCACCGGCGCGGCGCTGCACGGCGTTCAGACTGCTGTGGCGGCTTTTACTATTTTGAAAAAGCCGGCCGCTCATTAAACAATCTCGTATTCCCTGCTTTCCCCACCCACAGGCGCCTATGATTGGTTGCAGTGAGACACGCCTCCACGCTGAGTGACAGGTGTCTCACTGAAACCAATCACAGAAGCCGGTGGGCGGGTCTATACTGTGCAGTGAAATAAATAAATAATTAAAAAAAATGGGGTGCGGTCCCCCCCAATTTTAATACCAGCCAGATACAGCCATACGGCTGAAGGCTGGTATTCTCAGGATGGGGAGCTCCATGTTATTCATTTCTTTACAAACACTCCACATTTTCGGAGGTCAAAAGTAATTGGACAAATAAACCAAACCCAAACAAAATATTTTTATTTTCAATATTTTGTTGCGAATCCTTTGGAGGCAATCACTGCCTTAAGTCTGGAACCCATGGACATGACCAAACGCTGGGTTTCCTCCTTCTTAATGCTTTGCCAGGCCTTTACAGCCGCAGCCTTCAGGTCTTGCTTGTTTGTGGGTCTTTCCGTCTTAAGTCTGGATTTGAGCAAGTGAAATGCATGCTCAATTGGGTTAAGATCTGGTGACTGACTTGGCCATTGCAGAAGGTTCCACTTTTTTGCACTCATGAACTCCTGGGTAGCTTTGGCTGTATGCTTGGTGTCATTGTCCATCTGTACTATGAAGCGCCGTCAGATCAACTTTGCGGCATTTGGCTGAATCTGGGCTGAAAGTATATCCCGGTACACTTCAGAATTCATCCGGCTACTCTTGTCTGCTGTTATGTCATCAATAAACACAAGTGACCCAGTGCCATTGAAAGCCATGCATGCCCATGCCATCACGTTGCCTCCACCATGTTTTACAGAGGATGTGGTGTGCCTTGGATCATGTGCCATTCCCTTTGTTCTCCAAAATTTTTTCTTCTCATCATTCTGGTACAGGTTGATCTTTGTCTCATCTGTCCATAGAATACTTTTCCAGAACTGAGCTGGCTTCATGAGGTGTTTTTCAGCAAATTTAACTCTGGCCTGTCTATTTTTGGAATTGATGAATGGTTTGCATCTAGATGTGAACCCTTTGTATTTACTTTCATAGAGTCTTCTCTTTCCTGTTGACTTAGAGACAGATACACCTACTTCACTGAGAGTGTTCTGGACTTCAGTTGATGTTGTGAACGGGTTCTTCTTCACCAAGGAAAGTATGCGGCGATCATCCACCACTGTTGTCATCCGTGGACGCCCAGGCCTTTTTGAGTTCCTAAGCTCACCAGTCAATTCCTTTTTTCTCAGAATGTACCCGACTGTTGATTTTGCTACTCCAAGCATGTCTGCTATCTCTCTGATGGATTTTTTCTTTTTTTTCAGCCTCAGGATGTTTTGCTTCACCTCAATTGAGAGTTCCTTAGACCGCATGTTGTCTGGTCACAGCAACAGCTTCCAAATGCAAAACCACACACCTGTAATCAACCCCAGACCTTTTAACTACTTCATTGATTACAGGTTAACGAGGGAGACACCTTCAGAGTTAATTGCAGCCCTTAGAGTCCCTTGTCCAATTACTTTTGGTCCCTTGAAAAAGAGGAGGCTGTGCATTACAGAGCTATGATTCCTAAACCCTTTCTCCGATTTGGATGTGAAAACTCTCATATTGCAGCTGAGAGTGTGCACTTTCAGCCCATATTATATATATAATTGTATTTCTGAACATGTTTTTGTAAACAGCTAAAATAACAAAACTTGTGTCACTGTCCAAATATTTCTGGACCTAACTGTAGGCTAGAAATTCCCTTTACATTTATTTAGTCATAAAGTCCATTGTAATTTGCATAGAAACAAGGATAGGAAATCCAGCCCAATAACAACCCAACATCAAAAACTTTTGGGCAAATTCCTTTGAATCTGAGAGATCAAGACAAAAGAATAAAGTTAAATTCTTTGAATGGTTGTATGGAGAATATCATTTCATTTCTTTATGATTTTGCTTTTCCTTTACAATTTTCTTCATTCTTTTGTGCTGAGCACAATGAAAAGGTATAATGTGTAGATTAATTCTAATAAACATTTTTCAATGGTCATTGTATATAAAGAGGAAAACGACAGATGACTGATTCAGAGACAAAAATAATAGAGGTATATTACCATGGTCACATACACACGGCATTGATATTTCTATAATATGTGTATCCTGCTATTATCTCTGCAGCATGCTCTGCAATGATTCAGGGCCTAGGCACTTAGCAAGCATTGTAGGAAAATGTGAGTCCACAATACCTTGTTATGTCTCAGTTGTCATTGATGATGGAGAGTGTCATTTGTTACAATAACAAGTGCTACATTATATTTATTTATTTTAGGGGAACTGAGTAGCTCATTTATTTTAGCATTAATACATTTAAGCAGAAGATCCTAGGCTAAACAAAGGGCACCATCACATCAGTTGGACTTGTCACCTTGTATTTACTTGGGTTTCCTCCAGTTTGGGTAGCCTTCAATACTCTAAAAGCCCACCAGGTAATCGGCTTCCTACAATATGTGCACTATTGTGTCAGATATGGGAAAATTAGATTGTAAATGCCATAAGGGACATGATTCATGTGGATTGTGCCGATCACTTTACAGCACTGTGACATTCTGTTGCTGTCTAAGCAGAAAGAGCTATGAAAAAGTTGGTAAAATGAACAAAAAGTGTTAAGATTTTGAGCCAAGTATTAAACTTCCGCACTAGCAATGATTTTAATGTTAGCATAAAAGAGAGACTCTGTATTTATTTTGTTTTTTAGATTTTTCAGTTTCTTCCTCCAATTTTTCCATACAATACTTCTGCTACTACTGGTGTTTTGTTTCTACTGATGGCACTGACAAAATTACCTAAATTGTGCAAGTACTGGGAGCCAGTGTGGTGAATAGTGTAAAAGGTCATTCAGTTGGTTAAGTTAACCACAATAACAGGAGTTGGTCAATGAACCAATCAATGGACACGTGAGAACAATGGGCTATCCTAGTACTTTATCTTAATTCCCTGTTTTCTGTCACTGTGTCAGATACTCTTTACTTTTTGAATAACACCTCAGTGCACTTTTTGGATTCTCTGACTTCTTGACCATTCTACTTTGGGTGTTCCCATTAGTGTCACTCTTGAACTGTCTGTCTGCTCTCTTTCATTTGAGTTTGATTGACCCAACTTTGAACGACCATGAATTTGGATCAGATTTTTTCCTTGTCCTAATTGTCTTATCTTATATTAAAGCCTTAGCACCCTCCTTCAGTCTGGGCAGTGAAGTACAGATCTCCAGCCAAGTACAGATCTCCAACATCCAACTCAGTGGCCTGGGCAGCCAAGTACAGATCTCTAACATCCAACTCAGTGGCCTGGGCAACAAAGTACAGATCTCCAACACCCAACTCAGTGGCCTGGACAGCCAAGTACAGATCTCCAACACCCAACTCAATGGCCTGGACAGCCAAGTACAGATCTCCAACACCCAACCAAGTGGCCTGGACATCCAAGTACAGATCTCCAACACCCAACTCAGTGGCCTGGGCAACAAAGTACAGATCTCCAACACCCAACTCAGTGGCCTGGGCAGCCAAGTACAGATCTCCAACACCCAACTCAGTGGCCTGGGCAACAAAGTACAGATCTCCAACACCCAACTCAGTAGCCTAGGCAGCAAAGTACAGATCTCCAAATACAGTAAGGGTTGGAGGAAGAAAAATGAAGACACCCTGTATTTCACTTAGCAGTATGACTAGAATGACGTCTGACAGTGCAAACCACTCTGTGTTGATGGATTTTTACAAAAAGAATATGTATTGTGTAGGTGGAAACAAAAGCAAAAATGAATAAAATATACTACTGCTTAATGTTATTTGGGGTATACTAAATAGTTCATGCTTTATGTAGATGTGATTTTCATAATGCTGAACCTATTTATTTGTAATGTCATATTGCTCAACATAACATGTATAAACATATACAAGGTAATAGGAAAAACCCTGAAAACAGCGCTACAACAAGTTTGTAGATTTTAATTAATTATTTTATTTCTAATAGCTGCTATCCTTGTTCTTGGTACAAAAAGTAAAATAGTATAATAATACCACATTCATAAACCACACATCGCAAAAAATACAAGAATTATAAGCATAAAAATTAATGCACATTAAAACATGAAATTGCGTTTGCGTAAACCAATAGGAGTGCCAATATAAGAATGGTAACAATGGCACGTCGCAAATAACAAGAGACCAGTGAGGTTATTATAACCGATTGTCCCGGCTAATGGTAGAACTTTCTAGGTTGCCGTTAAAATACGCCCAGCAGACAAGGGTGGGGGCATAGTCATTATGGATGTGGCAGATTATGAAAAAGAATCAGCCCGTCTATTAGGAGATAAGACTACTTATGAAATATTAGCCTGTGACCCTACAAATGTTTATATGAAGGAATTAAATTCCCTGGTTGAGAGAGGTCTTAATAAAGGAATATTGAATAAGAATGAAGCAACATTTATTAAGAATCATAATCCCAGATTGGCAGTCTTCTACCATGTACCAAAAATCCATAAAACTATAGTAAATCCCCCAGGACGTCCCATTATCTCGGGAATAGGCTGTTTGACAGCCAACCTATCTAAGTATATAGATACTCATCTCCAAAAGTGTGTCCCTTTATTACCTGCGTATTTAAAAGATAGCACTCAAGTGTTACAGCTTCTACAAGAAGTAAAATGGCAGAGCAACTATATTTTAGGATCAATTGATGTCACTTCACTGTACACTATCATTGAGCATCAAAAGGGTTGTGAAGCATCTAAATATTTTCTATCGAAATCGGGTTTTTTTCCCCAACTACAGGTTGACTACCTAGGGGAGTGTATTCAGTTTATTTTAAATCATAATTTTTTTCGGTATGGGGTCCAGTACTTCTTACAAAAATGGGGAACAGCCATGGGGACCAGGTTCGCCCCAAGTTACGCCAACCTATATATGGGCAGGTGGGAGGAGCTAGCCATATACCCTGGGGGCGTGCTTCGGGAAAACCTGGTCCTCTGGCGTCGCTTCATTGATGATGTTCTTTTCATATGGGCAGGTGAGGAAAGCCTTATGCACGAATTTTTAGAAAGTTTAAATAATAACGAGTACCATCTGAAGTTTACCCACACTACTAGCACTACTATGATAAATTTTCTTGACTTAAATATTTTCATTGAAAATGGCAATGTTTTCACGAAGACTTACCATAAGCCCACTGACACCAATAGTTATATCTCCTTGAAAAGCTGCCACTTACCTAGCTGGCTTTTCAATGTTCCAAAAAGCCAGTATATTAGAGCTTATAGGAATTGCAGTAAGCAAGAAGATTTCGATTTGGAAGTGGGCTTATTAACGAAAAAATTTGTGCAAAAAGGCTATGGAGAGGGGTTTCTGGAGAATGTTTGTGTACAGGTAAAACAAATCGAAAGAAAGACTCTACTCCAGAATAAACAACATAAACCCATATCCTCCTTACTTAATGAAATTAATGAATTTAATATTCCTATAATTCTTCAATATACCACACAAGTGAAGTCTTTAAAAAATATTATCAAAAAGTATTGGAATCTCTTAAAAGAAGATAAAACAATAGGGGACCTTTTACCTATGAATCCCAGTTTTATTTACAGGAAGGCCAACAATATTGGCAATCTAGTAGCACCAACCATACGGAATACTAAAGCGCCTGTTGATAGTGGAGGACTTTTTGGCCTGAAAGGCTATTTCCCATGTAAGAATTGTACTATTTGTAAAAATATAAAAAATGTTACACGGAAATCTTTTTTGCAAGGGCAAGAACTAATAAGTATAAAAGACTTAATCACTTGTCGATCAAAAGGAGTCATATACTGTATACAATGCCCCTGCCAGAAAAGATACATTGGGAGAACTATTAGACCCCTTTGGAAGAGAGTGGGTGAACATATTAGAAGTATCAACAATAAATGTATGAAACACCCCCTGTCAAAACATTATGTGCTAAAACATGGAGGGTCCTTTAAAGGGTCCCAAGTATGGGGCGTACAAAAAGTGACAAAAGATTGGAGAGGTGGTGATTTTATTAGAAAAATGTCACGCATAGAAAGCAAATGGATCTTTGAACTGAATACACTGAAGCCCTACGGACTTAATAATGACATTGAATTGTTCGCCTTTAATTAAATTATAGCTTATTTAAATTTAAAAGCATTTGAAATGCAAAGGGGAGGAAGAGGGAAAAAAAAAAAAAAAAAAAAAAAAAAAAAAAAAAAAAAAGTGAACATTATATAAGCATAATTTAATCAACCTCTTAAGAATGTAGGGCCTCTATTACGTTGTGTTGTATTTTAAGTCATATATATGTGTATACAATATAGCACGTTTTTATCAATTTTGTGCTGGGCACATATTCATGCCCTCAGCTATCATAATAAGTTGACATAATCTATATTGGTCCCCTTATGCAATGGTATTATTGCAGTAGTTGCCGTTGGGCTAATTAGAATACCGTCTGGCCAAACCTTTGCACCGGTTTTGTAATATATTTTATAATATAATGTATTAGTTTTTAGTGTATTAATCTTTTTATTCATGTTTATGTGTGCTACAATGCAGGGACATTGTAATATCAGCAATGGATCCCATAAGTAATGACTGAGATAATGTGAAGGCGTTTTCTATGTAATTTGCATTCCAATTAAATTCTTGTATAAATGGTGCCTTAGGCAACAGCTGGGTTATCCTTGAGGAAGGGGACCGTTGACGCCCCCGAAACGCGCGTCGGATATTCACTCAGCTTAGTCTACTTGTGTAGCGATACCTCAGCAAACGACTTCTCCCTTGTACGGATTTACTCAGCCTAGCAGTCCAATTGCCGAGGCTATCCTTTGACGAGGTGGAGTAACCGCAACTCTTACAAGAAGTACCTCCTATTGGAACCATCCGAATTTGGTGATCTGTCGGCTCTACATCATCTGCGTTGTTAGCGCTGCCAGGCGCCACGTGGATTGACTGGAGCACAACTTTGCCAAGTGCCGGCTCTGCTCTGCTCATCTCGGCTGTAACTATTGAGGGGCTCTTGCATCCACTATACACCCCCGTGGAGGAAACCATCCACTACAGGTTGGTCTTCTGATGAGGTGGAGAAACCGTAACCTCTATGTAAACTAACCCCTAACGAAATCAGCCGTGTTGTATGGTCGTTCGGCTCTGCCTCATCTCCACTGCAAGCGCTGGTAGGCGCCCCATGCTCTGATTGGAGCTTAACCTTATTAAGTGCCGGCTTTGTTCTGCTCATCTCGGCTGCAACTATTGTGGAATCCTGCATTATTACATCTTCGTGGAGGTTAAAGAGGAGAGGTGCAGTATTTCTAATCACAGCAACCTTGGCATGTAACTAACATATTTTAACGGCAACCTAGAAAGTTCTACCATTAGCCGGGACAATCGGTTATAATAACCTCACTGGTCTCTTGTTATTTGCGACGTGCCATTGTTACCATTCTTATATTGGCACTCCTATTGGTTTACGCAAACGCAATTTCATGTTTTAATGTGCATTAATTTTTATGCTTATAATTCTTGTATTTTTTGCGATGTGTGGTTTATGAATGTGGTATTATTATACTATTTTACTTTTTGTACCAAGAACAAGGATAGCAGCTATTAGAAATAAAATAATTAATTAAAATCTACAAACTTGTTGTAGCGCTGTTTTCAGGGTTTTTTCTGCAAAATCCCATTTTTTAACCTTTACCTCACTAGGCAAAGTAAAGGGGATTCTTTGCCAATAAACATAGCTGCTGGATTAAGTTTGTCGGGTTAAAGCGCTGACCTCTGCTTGTAGGCATTTTTATTACAAGGTAATAGGTGTCTAATGTTGAGATGTCCTTAGTTTGCATTTTTAGCAGGCAGTCATGCAAATCATTGAAATGTTTCAAAAATATAAAGCATCTTCAGTACAAAATATATTTATGTGTTTATATAAAGGTCAAAACCTCTTGAATAAGAGTCAAAACTGAAAATAGCATTTCCTCCAAATCAGAACAAAACATGGGTCCTCTGACTCATCCCTAATTGCCTAGAAGAATAAAAATACAAGGAAATATACGTCAATAATATTATTATAGCTACATGGCATTGTGTTTTCCTTTTGTATTGTGCCACTATAAATTACCTGATGATTTGCATAGTACATCAGGGAAGTACATATTACCACCAATGAAAAGTTCATGGAGGACCATATATGAAAAGGTGCACACAATGTCTGCGGAAATGACACAATGGGGCCACATGTATACCGATTTATGCACACTGTGATATAAACTGCAGCCTGGTAAATATATATACATATATATATATATATATATCACAGTATGTAGTTTATATCACAGTGTGCTTAGATTGGTATGCAAGTGGCCCCATTGTGTCATTGCCACAGACATTGTGTGCACCTATACTTATATAAAATGCATATATATTATATATATATATAATATGTTATATATTTTACCCAGAAAATTGTGTCGAGTGTCATGCGTATCTCTTGCACATGTCACTCCACATGTCATGCGAGTGCTATGTGAGTATTTTGTCTAATTTTTAACTTTATTCTTTACACTCTATAGTAACTCTAAGCACTTTTAATCTAGTTGTCACAAAAATAGATAAAAACTGTAGCTGATAGGAAGATATTAGATATATAATAGGTAGATAACAAATAGATATTCAAAATATATATTATTATCAGCTCACCAAGCCTGCTGCAGACCTATAGCCGTCCTGTGGGAGATGATCAGCGCACGGATGGTCAGAAGTCACCAGGTAGAAATAGAATGTAAATCCAGCGCAATCACAAGAATTTTTTTAAAAAATTTTAACAAATAGATATTGGATAGCTATATTTTCTGAAGCTATATAATGTAACAACTCCCTACATATTATAAACTTGCAGCCATGGCATTTGATTGTCATAGTCTGGGAGCGTTGCAGGAAGCACTGGACTACGTCGGACTTGCGTGAGAATTTTGCTTTCTAAGGGGTACTTTGCACGCTGCAATACCGCTAGCTGATGATAGCGATGCCGAGCACGATAGTACCCGCCCCCGTCGCACATGCGATATCTTGTAAGAATCCCTCCTTCAAGGAGGTGGTGCGTTCGGCGTCACAGCGATGTCACCGCGACGTCACTTATCGGACGACCAATAGAAGCGGAGGGGTGGAGATGAGCGGGATGTAAACATCCCGCCCACCTTCTCCCTTCTGCATTGCTGGTGGACGGCGAGCGCAGGTAAGGAGATGTTTGTCGCTCCTGTGGCTTCACACACAGCGATGTGTAGAGCTGCAGGAATGACAAACAACATCGTACCTGCAGACGCACCAACATTATGAAAATGAACGATGTGACACAGATCACCGATTTTTGACTGTTTCACGCTCGTTCATCTTCTCTCCTAGGCTTTGCATGTTGTGACGTCGTTACTGGCGCTGGATGTACGTCACTTTCGATTTGACCCCGACGATATCGCAGTAGCGATGTCGCAACATGCAAAGTACCCCTAATACATTGGTAAATGAAGGACAATCTCTTGCTTTTCTTTCTCTTTTTTATGTCTTTCAAGTTTCCATTTGTGGACCATGTGGGATTCCCTGGACTATGTAAAATTTCCTGGACTACGTCGGACCTGCATGTTTTCTTTTTTTTTAAATAAATTGGTGAGTTAGGGAAAAAAATCAGGGAGTGTTTTTTAAAAATAAATTATTTGTGTGTGTGTTTCTCTTTTTACTTACTAGTTTAAAGACTGGTTAAAGACACTTCTTTATTATTAACACCAGAGCTTGATGAAAGCTGACACTACAAAGCTGACATCAACTCTAACTATCATTACCCCGATTGCCAACCCATCAGGGTAATCGGAAAGAGCCGAGGCAAAGGGCCTGAATTATTGCATTTAATGTGATATGTTACTTCTGGGGTGCCTGCGGGATATTTTTAGGCTGGAAAGGGCCCAATAACCAAGGACCTTCCCAGCCCAATAATATTAGCCTGCTGCTGCTGTCTGCTTTATTTTAACTGGAACCCCACAGCAATTTTTTTTAATTATTTATTTGATGAAACCAGGCTAAACACCCTTTAGTGCAAAAAGAAAGGCACTAAAGGGTGCAAGTTTATAATATCTAGGGAGTTGTGACTATTCATGGCCATACGCAGCATGCTGTGATTTTTTTTCCTCAGCCCGATTACAGTTGAGGAAAAGCTCCAGATGTACACTGCCCCATTAATTAACATTGCTGCAAAGTGCAATACAATGTTTTATCGGACTGCATGCTCCGAGTTTAAAAGCAGATGTGAGCGAATCCTTAGGATAAAGAGCAAATAGGAAGCATATTTGCATTTTATTTCAGCACATGTGACATATCAATAGTTCCTATCTTATACTCTCACAAAAGAACATATTTAGAAAAGGAGCTAAAACAAATCAAAATGGCTCATAAATAATTGTAAATTTGATATACAGTATACAATAAGAGCAACATTAGTTAGAAAAACCACAAAGAACTATATAAAAAAAACACCAAAAAGGAGCCAAGACAAATGATATGTGCACACACAGAATGTGGTGAGCCTTCCTCATAAGGATGGCTGCAGCCGAGGTGCAAGATGCTGATGTCATAGCCACTCAACCTCCACACTAGAGGGGAGGGGTGGCTGCTTAGCATAAGACATGCACACTAATAAGGCTTGCACTGGGAGACCATCATATAATGAGTGAAATGCACAGTGTTTGAATTGTGACCTATAAATGACGCCAGAAACCCAGGTCAGGCGGGCAAAACAGCACTATATAGGTGCATCTCGCACGGATACACGAGACGCACAGTGTCTGAATAATGGCCTATAAATGACGCACAACACCAGGTCCAGGCGGGTCAGTTAGCACTATGAGCACATAACACATGACAGGCTCACCATTTAACCACCTGAATTCAGAAGGTCCACACACATCCTGTAAAAATGGATAAAATGTGCCATACCTCAAATAGTGAGATATTAGTTTATATTTTGGCCCAAAATATGTAAGCTCGCAATCCGTTCATCAAGGATTCTCACACTTGCGAGTCCCTACACTGAATTAGTTAGAAAAACCACAAAGAACTATATAAAAAAAACACCAAAAAGGAGCCAAGACAAATGATATGTGCACACACAGAATGTGGTGAGCCTTCCTCATAAGGATGGCTGCAGCCGAGGTGCAAGATGCTGATGTCACAGCCACTCAACCTCCACACTAGGGGGAGGGGCGGCTGCTTAGCATAAGACATGCACACTAATAAGGCTTGCACTGGGAGCCCATCATATAATGAGTGAAATGCACAGTGTCTGAACTGTGACCTATAAATGACGCCAGAAACCCAGGTCAGGCGGGCAAAACAGCACTATATAGGTGCATCTCGCACATATCATTTGTCTTGGCTTCTTTTTGGTGTTTTTTTGATATAGTTCTTTGTGGTTTTTCTAACTAATTCAGTGTAGGGACTCGCAAGTGTGAGAATCCTTGACGAACGGATTGCGAGCTTACATATTTTGGGCCAAAATATAAACTAATATCTCACTAGTTGAGGTATGGCACATTTTATCCATTTTTGCAGGATGTGTGTGGACCTTTTGAATTCAGGTGGTTAAATGGTGAGCCTGTCATGTGTTATGTACTCATAGTGCTAACTGACCTGCCTGGACCTGGTGTTGTGCATCATTTATAGGCCATTATTCAGACACTGTGCGTCTCGTGTATCCGTGCGAGATGCACCTATATAGTGCTGTTTTGCCCGCCTGACCTGGGTTTCTGGCGTCATTTATAGGTCACAGTTCAGACACTGTGCATTTCACTCATTATATGATGGGCTCCCAGTGCAAGCCTTATTAGTGTGAATGTCTTATGGTAAGCAGCCACCCCTCCCCCTAGTGTGGAGGTTGAGAGGCTGTGACATCAGCATCTTGCACCTCGGCTGCAGCCATCTTTATGAGGAAGGCTCACCACATTCTGTGTGTGCACATATCATTTGTCTTGGCTCCTTTTTGGTGTTTTTTTGATATAGTTCTTTGTGGTTTTTCTAACTAATTCAGTGTAGGGACTCGCAAGTGTGAGAATCCTTGACGAACGGATTGCGAGCTTACATATTTTGGGCCAAAATATAAACTAATATCTCACTATTTGAGGTATGGCACATTTTATCCATTTTTGCAGGATGTGTGTGGACCTTTTGAATTCAGGTGGTTAAATGGTGAGCCTGTCATGTGTTATGTACTCATAGTGCTAAGTGACCCGCCTGGACCTGGTGTTGTGCGTCATTTATTGGCCATTATTCAGACACTGTGCGTCTCGTGTATCCGTGCGAGATGCACCTATTTAGTGCTGTTTTGCCCCCCTGACCTGGGTTTCTGGCGTCATTTATAGGTCACAGTTCAGACACTGTGCATTTCACTCATTATATGATGGGCTCCCAGTGCAAGCCTTATTAGTGTGCATGTCTTATGCTAAGCAGCCGCCCCTCCCCCCTAGTGTGGAGGTTGAGTGGCTGTGACATCAGCATCTTGCACCTCGGCTGCAGCCATCTTTATGAGGAAGGCTCACCACATTCTGTGTGTGCACATATCATTTGTCTTGGCTCCTTTTTGGTGTTTTTTTTAATAAGAGCAACATGTAACTTAGCAACAAAACAGTTTGCAAGAACAAAACTTTGTTTCAATGGCCCCATGATGTCGTTGCATGAAGAAATGTAGCAAACAGCGAAAATGTTAAAATGTGAACTTCTTAAGAAGTAAAATCTGGCAAGCCTAAGTTCACAGTTTGAATTTTGTATCTTCATACAGTATAGCGAAATGGTACACTGATTATTGCTGTACCTCTTGGTTTAAAAGGAACCTTTCAGCATGTTTTTAGACCCTGAACCAATGCCATCAATTGAAATCATCTGAAATGTTGATGATGTTTATACCTTAGGCCCCCTTCACACGTCAGTGACTCTGGTACGTATATTGCAGTTTTTAGGCGTCCCAAAATCACGACATATGCAGACCCACTAAAATCAATGGATCTGTGCACACATTAGTGATTTCTTCCTAACCATATTTCCAGGTGGCACACATGCGTGTCTGTGTGTTCTGCACAGAGACATGTCCGTTTTTCTCCAGCATCACTGATGTTCCACAAACCACATCGTGGTGTGATCCATGAAACACGTACCAGAAAAAAAACGTACATTTAAAATGAAAAGCTTTTTAAACTCACACGTCTCCAGTGATGCTGTCTTCAGCCGCTGCTGTCTCTGTTTCAAGGCCAGTTAATTATGCTCATGTATATTCCCTACACTATGAAGTAACAGCATAGGGGAGACAGCAGCGGACAGATACAATATCGCGGGAGACTTCAGCACTATGGACAGCAGCAGCGTGGACAGGTGAGTATAAGTGCCTGATCTCCATGTATTATCATGGATAGCACACAGAGATCACAAGTGTGCCAAAATCCCGTTACATGGAAGGACATATGCACCTTTATCACATCAGTCAGCCATCTTTATCAGTGTTTTTCACAGATGTGTGAAGGGGGCCTTAGCTACATAATTCGGTGCCTCTATTTTCTGCAAATCCATCTGCAAATCAGCTTGGTACTTGGGACTTGGTCTGCACTTACAGCTCTCTTACCACTCTTCCTTTCTGTGACTGACATATCACTCTTCTCTGAGACCTGCTCTATACCAAAGATCTTGTGCAGCCTCCATTATTTCTGGCAGCGGCGCATCTCCAGCTCTTGCCAGGCTATCTAGACTTTACGTGCATGTCTCAACCCTGGGAATAAAGGGACTTGCATGAGATCTTGGGTAACAGAGCAGGTCAGAGAGAAGAGTTTGGAAAATCAGATGAAAGATGAAAAATAAAAGGTCATCCCCACTATCTATAATTCATCCTGCTTGTTTATAGCTACAGATGGAACATTCTTTGCAACAGGAAAGGAACAGCAAATGACACTAAAAAATTACATTTGGTGGCCAACTTTATAGAAAAAAATCTAACATTTTTTACTAAGTACATTACACTTTTTTTATATTGGCTACATTGGCACTATAATAAAAATAGGTCTGCTGAAACAATAGTGGATATTTAATTCTATTTGAAGAATATTATCCTACAGGATCAGGTTTTAGTTTAAAAAAACAATAAGATGCTTTGTTGTGTGCTAATTAATGGTCTTCAACAGTGAGACATTCTTTACCTACTAACGTCATAGACGAAAATAAATCTAATATTATTGATTATACTTGCACACTTAACCCATAAAAATAAGGAAACAAACTTGCATTAGAGAAGCCAGGTAGACACTTGAGATTGTGATATTTTATAATATGTCCAATCAACATATTTATTTTTATTGAGTTCCTTTGTATTTTATCAGATTTAGTTTTAATGGTCCAGATATTGTTTTTCCTAATCTCAATCTGGAACTGCAGTGACTTTGAAAAATCACCTTAACAGCCACTTGTAATGAACCTGTAGTCCAAGAGCAACCACCTGTGCAGTATTCAAATTATCTTCCGGCTTTATCAGCTCACTGAGAAATCACTGTGGGTAGGAATTAATGAAACATTTTTCTTTATTTGCAATCCATTAAAATGCATAAGGACACATTAGTCCAGAGGGACCAGAGCTTGAATTTACAAATGCTGAGACCAGATATGTATTGTGCCGAACATGGACTTCATTGCAGTTTGTGCAGCACAAAGAGAACACTTTAAATTCTTGTATATGTAAAATAAGCAAAAGCTGAATCTAAGCACAGAAACTAGCGCAAATACTTTATATTGAAATTATACGTGTACCCAGTCATACACCTCAAAAGATCTCATTCAAATGAGTATTTTTTGGTCTGTGAGTTTCAATATGCCAAACGGAGTCTATATATCGACCAATGCATGTGAGCAGGCTTATAAAAATTAGAATTTTTCTACATAGATTGGATGTCTTTATAAAAAAAACTAAACATGTGCTAGTCATTTTAGTTTTTTGAATGAGATTAGCCCATATAACTTAATTGTTGTTGTGACGGGGTCCTTCTCCCATATCACACAATCAACAGAGCGAGAGATGGCTGAAGAATCCAATAAATATTTATTCCAAGCAAATCAAATGGTCCATAACATAATCCACAAAACAGAGGGTATAGTCTAGTAACACAAATATAGTCCGGTAAGCAATAAATGTCCAGGTCTCTCTGAGAAGCCACAGTTTCTCCCAGAGGATCAATCTTTCTCCTTCAAGTTCTCCAAACAGAGTGCCTCCTCCCCCCAGGTGAGCAAAGAAGTTAGGTGGATTCCAGGCCCCCTCCCCTACACCTAGGAACAGAAGCGCTTCAAGGAGTTATAACCCTGCAGACAATACAATGTACACACAAGCAATAAAATAATGGACAGTGAACCAAGCCTAAACATTAATCCACCCAAAATAGTGCATAACCCTCAACATCACACTATTACAGTTGTGAGAAAAAGAATATCATATTGATTAGAGGACAGTAGTCTCTGGAAGCTTAGGGTCTACAAATCTATCCTTTCCAGATACAGCTTTTTTTTAGCTAGGCTAATGAAGTATAGATGACATTGCACCAGCCTGGCTAGCCAAAAGCCACAACAAGCATACAGAGACTATTAATCTCACCTATGGATAATAGTCCTGCAAGTCAATCCACCCAACCATAATACTGACTGTATACATATGTATCCATTTATAATGGATTCACTGCAAGGATTACATAGAAAAAATAATTGTGGATAAAAACTTGACCATCTTTCAAGACCAAAAACTGGCGATTTTTTGTTTCCTTCTGGAGTCGGCATCTATATTTGTCTGCATAAATACTTGACTTTTTGATTAAGGACATAATATACTCACATGCAGCAAACAGTTTGCAGAAATTAACTTTCAATTATCTGAATAATTACTTCTGCAAGTCCTATTTGGATAAATGGGAAAGTCTGCAACTAGAGTTGAGCTAACCCAAAGTCTTGGTGTTTGTTGTTCGTTCCAAACACAGCCTTTAAAAAAGAAAACTGAGTTTGGGTTCGGAGTTCGTGTGCTTTATCTATGCAAACCACTCAAATGAGCATCACTGTGCTTGGTGCTCAGCCCAGTGCGAACCGCTTGCAGTGTATGATCAGCTCCCACTGGAGATAACAACAGCATGATCGAATGTAGTGTGCACCAAAAAAATAAATGGAAATGAAAGTGTTCAGTTTATGGCTGCCTGCATGTTGGCAGAGACCAGAAGTGCCCAATCAGTGACTTCCATTGGGGTTTAGGTCAAGTCGGGTCAAGTCTTGCTACCAAACCACACTTTATCTTAAGTGTGACTCAATCTGCAGAACCAACCTTCCACTGGTCTGCAACAAATCTGCCGCAACGACAATAGACATACTCAACAATTTTTTATGCAGAAAGTATATAGGATTAAATAGTATCATTTTCTAGAAAGTAGTTCTTAACTTAAATGTTACTAAACATTAGTGAACCTTCTTCTGCACAACAGTTTGGGGGCATTCCTAACCTGCAATATTTTTGGAGACCAGTAGAAACTCTGTAATCAATGGTACATGAAAATGAAAGCATTAAGCAGTTGAATCTGAATATAATTCAAACAAAATCCCTGTGTCTGTGTCGGACTATGAAATTCAATTCCTTTGGTATTGCGCACAGAAACATTGTGGGCTTGACATGCTTTTGGGAACCTTAGCGTTGAAGCTGCTCTACCATGAAGAATAAAAGGTACATGACATAATAACTTTATTTGGTCTCAGATTCTCAGCTTGAAAATATTACTGTGTAGGATGCATGAATATATTGAATTCTTTAGCATATAATTAGGCCATTCATAGTGCTTGGGTTTAAAAATGAGCCCTTTGGCTACAGCCTCGCTTTTGTCCTAGAAAAACAACTTTGCAGTGACATACAGTATACATAGGGAGTTAATAAATATATATATATATATATATATATATATATATATGTATATACAGTTTAGATACTACACATACTGTCTATATACTGTACATATATATGTGTGTATGTATATATATATATATATATATATATATAAAGCTGAATGTGTGTGTGTGTGTGCGCGCATGCGTGCGTGCGTGCGTGTGTGTGTGTGTGTATGTCCGGGATTGGCATCTGCACCGTCGCAGCTACAGCCACAAAATTTTGCACACTCACACGTCTGGACCCCAAGAGCGTCATAGGCTATGTTGTGAGGTGAAATTTTAACCCCGCGCATTCCAAATTACCAAATCAATTTTGCCCCTATCTACATAATGGGGAAAAAGTGAAACAAAAAGTGTATCCACACCGCCGTATTTACAACCACGAAATTTTGCACAGACACCTCATGTGACCCAAGGAACGTCGTAGACTATGTTTTGACAGGAAAATTTAACCCCACGATTTACAGTTACTCTCCAAAAAACATGTCTCCATTAAAGTAAATGGAGCCTGGAACTCCAGGTTATTAGTAGGAGCTGTGATTGGCTATAGGAACAAAAGACATTCATAGTGTAAGAAGCATTTATGTGAGGTAATAAGATGTCGGTGGGGAGACGGATAGAGAGAGACAGAGAGACAGAGAGAGAGACAGACAGAGACAGAAAGGGAAAGAGACAGAGAGATAGAGACAGACAGACAGAGACAGACCTGGAAAGAAACAGACCTGGAAATAGACAGACCTGGAAAGAGACAGATGGGGAAAGAGACAGACAGACATGCAGACAGGGACAGAGATAGACAGAGAGGGAAGGAGGAGACAGCCAGAGAGACAGACAAAGATAGATGGGGAGAGACACAGACCTTGATATAGACAGACGGGGAAAGAGACAGAGAAATAGAGACAGACAAGGAAAAAGACAGACAGAGACAGGTAGACAGGGAAAGAGATAGACAGGAAAAAACACATACAAAAAGATGGGGAGACAGACGGGGAAAGAGACAGACCTGGGAAAAAGACAGACCTGGAAAGAGACAGATGGGGAAAGAAACAGAGAGATAGAGACATACAAAGAAACTGACAGACAGAGAAAGGCAGATGGGGAAAGAGACAGACGGGGAAAGAGACAGACGGGGAAAGAGACAGACGGAGAAAGAGACAGAGGGAGGAAGAGACAGATGGAGAAAGAGACAGACGGGGAAAGAGACAGACGAGGAAAGAGGCAGACCTGGAAAGAGACACCTGAAAAGAGATAGACAGGGAAAGAGACAGAAGGGGAAAGAGACAGACGGGGAAAGAGACAGACCTGGAAAGAGACAGACCTGGAAAGAGACAGACGGAGCACATTACTTGGCCAATTTAGTTAAATCTGTGTGGAATATCTGTGGTGTTGAAATATATGTTGTGAAATGCTTCTATTAGCTTAGTTTTTGCCTTTTATTAATTACATTTCTATGTATTTTTTTTGTGGTTTTTGTGTGCACAATACATTTTTGTTAAAACTTTCTATTTTGTTAACAGCAGTTATTAACCCAGGCGGGTAGAACAACTAGTATATAAATATATATACATATACACACAGATATAATTATGCAAATCACATAACATTCATGAGTATTTGAATACCTATTTATTATTAGTAGTAGTAGTTGTTGCAGCGGTTGTATGCAGACTCCCTTAATTGTTCACATCACATTTAAAACTCTTTCATAAATAATTTTTTAGATTATGAACCCATTACAATCATTGAGCCTTTTTGTGTGTCTTTCTTTGGGAACAACTTTTCCGTCCCCCAAAAATGAGATGGTAAGAGATGAAGTGGTTTCAGAAAACATTTCCATATCAAATTATAATTAATAGCAGTAATATATTGACTCAATAAAATTGTTCACGTCATATTTATGGATCGTTTCTACATATTATTGTGGATGGATTTTGAACTCATTAAAT